>NC_091065.1:50855357-51158388 GCF_000393655.2 Nicotiana sylvestris
AGCTCTAATATCCGGAATGTATAACAAAAATAGAAGTACAGAAGGGCTAAATACTAAAATGCAGGAATAGAAAGAGATTCCTCGGTCTGCGGACGCGGCATATATACCTCGAAGTCCCGTAGAATAGCCTCGCGTCAAGAATGGTAAGCCTAAGTAGAGGTACCTGGATCTTCACATGAAAAACATGCGCAGAAAGAGCATGAGTACACCACAACGGTACTCAGTAAGTGCCAAGCCTAACCTCGATCGGGTAATGACGAGGAAGGTCAGGGCCCTACTGAGGTTAATAAATAATAAATTGATAGGATAAATAAGCACTAAAGCTGAGAATCTATATTAAGAATCTATGCAACATAATAAGAGTACAATAACGGAAATAAAGATAAAGGCAACTACAAGGAAATACCACGCACAACAAGGTTAATAACCGGGGATATCTTAGTATCCCGAGGATCTCTCGGTATCCTTAATATGCCAGGGATCTATTGGTATCCCGAGGATCTCTCAGTATCCTCAATATATGTCAGGGATCTCTTGGTATCCCGAGGATCTTTCGGTATCCTCAATATATGCCAGGGATCTCTTAGTACCCCGAGGATCTCTCGGTATCCTCAATATACGTGCCAAGGATCTCTTAGTATCCCGCACCTCAGTACAAATCATAAATACGTACAGGGGATCTCCCGAGATGCCGTCCCGTAGTCCCAAATTAAAACACACAATAGCAACACACGAATATTAAATTAAATGGTATTTTCATACTAAGTAAACAGTTAATTCTAGCCTAACATGCTTCACGTAATGCAAATAAGGCAGTTTGAGCAAATAGGCAATTAAGTCAACCAAACATGATTTTCTAAACTAACATCATGCTAAGTTTGCAAGTAGAATAATACAGGAAAGGGAGGAACTCAGTGCAAATACTTAAAGTAAAACCGGGTTTTCAATAATTAGCTCAAGTAAGCACTCGTCACCTCACGTACAAGGTATTTCAATTATCAAATATCATATCCTAAGGGGAAGGTCCCCCACACAAGGTTAGATAAGCCACTTACCTCGAAGCAGCTCAAAATCAACCCAATACCATGTCTTTGCCACGAGTACTCAATTCCAAATGGCCCAAATCTTTTAAATTCAGTTTCATAACGTAAATAACACTTTAAGTAACTGATTCTACAATTAAATTCTAAGCTAATACGCGAAATTATGTAAAATGACCAAAACGCCCCCGGGCCCATATCTCGGAATCGGGTGATATTTACATTTTCAGAAACCTTGTACTCTCACGAGTCTATACATAAAAAGAAGACTGAAATCGTAGTCTAAATGACCCCTCAAATCCTTATTTAAAGGCCTCTTAAACTCGAGCCCTAATTACCCATTTTTCCCAAATTTCTCACCACTAATTAGGTCTTTAATCACATAAAAATGAGTTATGAAGTCAAGGACATTACCTCAAAGTGATTCCCTTTTGTTTTCTTCAAAAATCTCTGTCAAAATCTTCAAACTCGGATGAAAATGGTAAAAGAATCCCTCAAATTCGCGAAGGCGACCCCGAGACCACATCTGCGGTCCAGCTTTTGCGGAAACTTCATCGCATCTGCGACTTTCATTAAAATACCAGAAACCGCATCTGCGATTACATTTTCACAGATGCGACACCGCTTTTGCGGTCCCTTCCACATCTGCGGAACCTGAAGGAAAGGCCAAAATCCATTTCTGCGGTCTCTTAGTGCTTCTGCGGCGCCGCATCTGTGGTCCCCAAACCGCAGATGAGAAAATACCAGAAGCAGCAAAAAAATACAGCAGCTGCAACATTTTCTAAATTTTCTTGTTAACCATCCAAAATCACCCTGAGGCCCCTGGGACCTCAACCAAAGGCATCAACATATCCTAAAACCTTACTCAAACTTATACCAATATTCGAAACACTTCAAACAACAACAAAACAACCAAAACAACTCGGATTCAAGGCTAAGTTTCTAAAATCTTCCGAATTCCGCTTTTGATAAAAAAGCCAACCAAACCACGTCCGAATGACCTAAAACTTTGCACACACATCCCAAATGACAAAATGGAACTACTGCAACTATCGGAATTCCATTCTGACCCTCGTATAAAAATCTCGCTATCGAACCGAAAACTTTAAAAATTCAACCTTCGGCATTTCAAGCCTAAATTAGCTACGGACCTCCAAAACACAATTCAAACACGCTCCTAACCCCAAAATCACCCAACAAAGCTAACGGGACCATCAGATTTCCATTTCGAGACCGTCTTCACACTGTTCCGACTATGGTCAACTTTCCAATACTTAAGTTCTCATTTAGGGACTAAGTGTCCCAAAACTCTCCGAAACTTAAAACCGAACATCCCGGGAAATCAAAATAGCAGAAATAAACTCAGGGAAAGCAGTTAATAAGGGATCGGGGCGTTAATTCTTAAGACGATCGGCCATATAGTCACATATTCCTACACTTAAACATTCGTTCGTCCTCGAACGAGCATTGAGACATACCTGAAGTAGTGAAAAGATGAGGGTAACGGCTGCGCATATCCTGCTCGCTCTCCCAGGTCGCCTCCTCGACCGGCTGACCCCGCCATTGGACCTTCACTGATGCAATACTTTGACCTCAGCTTTCTAACATGCTTGTCAAATATTGCCACTGGCTCCTCAATATAAGAAAAATCCTTGTCCAACTGGACTGAACTGAAATCCAACATGTGCGACGGATCGCCATGATACCTCCGGAGGATCGAAACATGAAATACCGGATGAACTCCTACCAAGCTGGGAGGTAAGGCAAGCTCATAAGCAACCTCCCCAACATGCCTCAATATTTCAAAAGGGCCAATAAACCGCGGACTCAACTTCCCCTTCTTCCCAAATCTCATAATGCCCTTCATAGGCGAAACCCAAAGTAGAACCCGCTCTCCAACCATATAGGAAACATAACAAACCTTCCGGTCCGAATAACTCTTCTGTTGGGACAGGGTTGTAAGGAGTCTATCATGAATCACCTTAACCTTCTCCAAGGCATCCTGAACAAAGTTTGTGCCCAATAATCTAGCCTCAGCCGGCTCAAACCAACCCACCAAAGGTCTACACCGCCTACCATATAAGTCCTCATACGGCGCCATATGAATGCTGGACTGATAACTGTTGTTGCAAGCAAACTCCGCCAATGGCAAGAACTAATTCCAAGACCCTCCAAACTCAATCACACACGCACGGAGCATATCCTCAAGAATCTGAATAGTGCACTCGGACTGTCCGTCCATCTAAGGGTGAAATGTTGTACTCAACTCCACCCGAGTACCCAACTCATGCTGAACGGCCCTCCAGAATCGTGATGTGAACTAAGTACCTCTATCTGAAATGAAGGACACTAGAATACCATGCAGGCGAACAATCTCTTGGATATAAATCTCCGCCAACCGCTCTAAAGAATAAGTAGTACACATAGGAATGAAATGAGCGAACTTGGTCAGCCGATCCATAATAACCCAAATAGCATCAAACTTCCTCAAAGTCCGTGGGAGTCCAACTACAAAGTCTATGGTGATCCGCTCTCACTTCCACTCCGGAATCTCTATCTGCTGAAGCAACCCACCCGGTCTCTAGTTCTTATACTTCACCTGCTAACAGTTGAGACACTGAGCTACGAATCCAACTATATCTTTCTTCATCTGCCTCCACAAATAGTGTTGCCTCAAATCCTGGTACATCTTCGCGGCACCCGGATGGATGGATACTGCGAACTATGGGCCTTTTCTAGAACCAACTCTCGCAGCCCATCAACATTGGGTACACAAATCTGACCTTGCATCCTCAGTACCCCATCTTCACCAATAGTCCCATCTCTGGCATCACCGTGCTGAACCTTGCCCTTAAAGGCAAGCAAATGAGGGTCATCATGCTGCCGCTCCCTGATACGATCAAATAAGGAAGACCGAGAAACCACGCAAGCGAGAACCTGACAGGGCTCTGAAAGATCCAATCTTAAAAACTGGCTTGCTAAGGCCTGGATATCCATCGCTATAGGCCTCTCCGATGCTAGTAATAAGCCAAACTCTCTGCCCAGCGACTCAAAGCATCGGCCACCACATTGGCATTTCCCGGGTGATACAAAATAGTGATATCATAGTCCTTTAGCAACTCTAACGACCTCCTCTGGCACAATTTTAGATCCTTTTGCTAGAACAGGTGCTATAAGCTTCGATGGTCAGTATAAATCTCATAAGGAACCCCGTATAAATAATGGCACCAAATCTTCAGGGCGTGAACAATGGCATCTAACTCAAGGTCATGAACAGGGTAGTTCTTCTCATGTATCTTCAATTGTCTGGACGGGTAGGCAATCACCCTACTGTCCTGCATCAACACCGCTCCGAGGCTAATCCTCGAGGCATCACAATAGACCGTATAAGACCCCGAACTTGTAGGCAGTATCAAAATTAGGGTTGTGGTGAAAGTTGTGTTGAGCTTCTGAAAGCTCGCATCACACTCCTTTGTCCACTAAAACGGAGCACCCTTCTAGGTCAACCTAGTCATAGGGGCTGCAATCGATGAAACCCCCTCCACAAAACAACGGTAGTAGCCCGCCAAACCAAGGAAACTACGGATCTCGGTAGCTAAGGATGGTTTGGGCCAACTCTGCCTGGCCTCTATCTTCTTCGGATCCACCTGAATACCCTCACTCGATACCACGTGGCCTGAGAATGCCACTGAATCCAACCAAAACTCACATTTTGAGAACTTAGCATATAACTTCTTCTCTCTCAAAGTCTGAATCATAGTCCTCAGGTGTTGCTCATGATCTTCCCGACTCCGGGAATACACCAGAATATCATCAATAAAGACAATGACGAATAATTCAAGATACGGCCAGAACACACTGTGCATCAAATGCATAAAGGCTGCTAGGGCATTGGTAAGCCTAAATGACATTATAAGGAATTTCTAATGACCATACCGAGTCTGGAAAGCAGTCTTCGAGATATCTGCCTCCCGAATCTTCAACTGATGGTAACCTGAGCGTAAATCAATCTTAAAAAACACATGTGCACCCTGAAACTGGTCAAACAAATCATCAATATGAGGCAAAGGATAACGGTTCTTCATTGTAACCTTGTTCAACTGGAGATAATCAATACACATACGCATAGAACCATCCTTTTTCTTTACAAACAAGACAGGAGCACCCCAAGGTGATACACTGGGCCGATTAAAACCCTTATCAAGCAATTTCTGTAACTGATTCTTCAACTTCTTCAACTTAGGAGGAGCCATATGATATGGAGGAATAGAAATGGTTTGAGTGCCCGACAACAGATCAATGCCAAAATCAATATCTCTATCAGGCGGCATGCTTGGAAGATCAGCTGGAAACACATCAGGAAAATCCCGTACTACTAGAACTGAATCAACTGAAGGGGTATCAATACTGACATATCTCACATAAGCTAAATACACATCACACCCCTTCTCAACCATACGCTAAGCTCTAAGAAAATAAATAACTCTACTGGGAGTGTGATCTAAAGTACCCCTCCACTTGACACGCGGTACACCTTACATAGCCAGCGTCACGGTTTTGGCGTGACAATCAAAAATATCATAATGGGGTGACAACCAGTCCATGCCCAAGATAATATTGAAGTCAACCATATTGAGTAATAACAAATCGGCTCTGGTCTCAAAACCACTAAGAGCAACCAAACATGACCGGTAAATGCGGTCCACAACGAGAGAATCTCCCACAATAGTAGAAACATAAACAGGGGAACTCAAAGAATCCCGAGATACACCCAAATGCAGAGAAAAATAAGAATACACATAAGATTAAGTAGAGCCTTGATCGAATAAAACCGATGCATCTCTGTGGCAAACCAATATAATACCTGTGATGACAGAATCGGAGGTAATAGCCTCGGTACGGGCAGGAAGGGCATATTATCTGGCTTGGCCTCCCCCTCGAGGGTGACCTCTACCTCCCCAACCTCCATCTCTAGCTGGCTGAGCAGGTGGGGTAGCAACTGGAGCTGTAATCACAGCCTGAGAACTCTGTAGGGCACGCTATGGTTGAGAAGTCTGTGGAGGTGCATTACTCCCAAGTCTAAGAAAATCCCTCACTATGTGGCATGTGTCACCACACTCAAAACAAGCTCTGGGAGGACGTGGTGGCTGCAACTGGATAGGGCCAGGTTTGCTGGATTGATCTCTGAAAGCACCCCGCGCAGGAGGCGCACTAGAAACCGGAGGTGCATAATAAGGATCCTAAGATCTAGGAGGAGCTGGAGCACTACTGGCTGCTGGAAGAGAAGAAACCGGGCGACTCATATAACCCCTACCAGGGAAACCTACAGTTGGTGTACGGGCACCAGAATAATGGCGCGACTCTCGAGACCTCTTGGCCTCCCTCTCCTCTTTCTCCCTAGCATGCATACCCTCAATCCTCCTAGCAATGCTCACCACCTTCTGATAAGAAATATCAATCTCCAACTCATAAGCCATGCTAGACTTGATGCTGGGAATAAGGCCCTCAATAAACCGGTGAACTCTCTCGCGAACAGTAGAAACCAAGGCTGGTACATGCCTAGCTAAACTAGTGTAACGGACAACATACTCTTATACAGTCATAGCACCCTGTCGCAAATGCACAAACTTTGTGCGCCATGCGTCACTAGGCTCTGAGGAACATACTCCCTCGGGAAAAAATCCAAAAATTGAGCCCAAGTTAGTGAAGCAGCCTCATCTGGACTGTCTAACTCATAGGTGCGCCACCACTCATAGGCAGCTCCTCGAAGTTGGAAGGTAGTGAAAGAAACCCCGCTAGATCCTGAGATACCCATGGTATGGAGAATGTGGTAACACTCATCAAGAAATCCCAGAGCATCCTCCGATGCTAAACCACTAAATGCATGGGGCTTTTACTTTTTGAAACTCTCAAGCCTCAACTTCTCATCCTCGGAAGATGATGCCCTGTCCTCAGGCTGAACTAGCACTACAGGCGGTACATGAACAATCTCAGGGAACTGCTCAACATGCACTCGCTACTCAGGAATGCGGGCGGCGGGAGTCTATGCTCCTCCCCCTGCTTGGGAGGTGGCTGCAGCAAGGGGAAGCAACCCTGCCTAAGACAAAGTGGTGTACATTCTCATGAACTGTGCTAGTGTCTCCTGAAGAGATGGAGCAGTGGTAGCGGTAGGCGTATCAGGTTCCTGGACTCCAGCTGGATCTACTGGTGGTACCTCGGTGGCAGCTCGCACAGGTACTCTGGCTGCACCACATGCGCGTCCTCAGCCTCTACCCCAGCCCCGGCCTCTAATGGCTGCAATAGGGGGCGCGGGTGCCTGATCATCTCGAGTAGCACGTGTCCTCACCATCTGTGAGAGAATAGAAGATAGAAGTTTACAATTGTGATGTCAAAATATCGCACGACAAGGAAATCAAATGAAGTGGAAATTTCCTAACAATTACATAGCCTCTTGTAGATAAGTGCAGATGTCTCCGTACCGATCAGCGAGACTCTAATAAACTGGCTAATGATTCATGACTCCTATGAATCTAGAGCTCTGATACCAACTTGTCACGACCCCAGTTCACCCTCCGTGAATGTCGTGACGGCACCTAGTCTCTACAACTAGGTAAGCCTAACCAATGCGGAAAATGAACTAACTTGCGGAATAAATAATTCAAAGCTGAAAATAACTGAAGGAAACAATATTTAATTGCCGCTCGGCATATATATACATAACTTCTCAAAATCTGATACACTATCCCAAAATCCGGAAACCCATGGATCCACAAGCTGAGAAAAATACTACATAGCTCTAATCTCCGGAATGTCTAACAAAAATAGAAGTACAGAAGGGCTAAATACTAAAATATAGGAATAGAAAGATACTCCTCGGTATGCGGATGCAACAGATATACCTCGAAGTCCCATAGAATCGCCTCGCCTGAAGAATGGTAAGCCTGAGTAGAGTTACCTGGATCTGCACATGAAAAACATGCGCAGAAATGGCATGAGTATACCACAGCGGTACTCAGTAAGTGTCAAGCCTAACCTCGGTCGGGTAGTGACGAGAAAGGTCAGGGCCCTACTAAGGTTAATAAATAATAAATTGATAGGATAAATAAGCACTAAAACTGAGAATATATTAAGAATCTATGCAGCATAATAAGAGTACAATAACGGAAACAGAAGGCAACTACAAGGAAATTCCACGCACAACAAGGGTACTAAACGGGGATCTTTTAGTATCCCGAGGATCTCTCGGTATCCTCAATATGTCAGGGATCTCTTGGTATCCTCAATATATGCCAGTGATCTCTTGGTATCCCGAGGATCTCTCGGTATCCTCAATATATGCCAGGGACCTCTTAGTATCCTGAGGATCTCTCGGTATCCTCAATATATGTGTCAGGGATCTCTTGGTATCCCGCATCTCAGTCCAGATCATAAATACATACAGGGGATATCCCAGGATGTCGTCCCGTAGTCCCAAATTAAAACACACAACAACAACACAAGAATACTAAATTAAATGGTATTTTCATACTAAGTAAACAGTTAATTCTAAACTAACATGCTTCACGTAACGCAATTAAGGCAGTTTGAGCAAATAGGCAATTAAGTCAACTAAACATGCTTTTCTAAACTAACATCAGGCTATGTTTGCAAGTAGAATAAAATAGGAAAGGGAGGAACCCAATGTAAATACTTAAAGTAAAACCGGGTTTTCAACAATTAGCTCAAGTACACACCTTGTCACCTCACGTACAAGGCATTTCAATTATCAAATATCATATCCTAAGGGGAAGGTCCTCCACACAAGGTTAGACAAGCCACTTCCCTCGAACCAACTCAAAATCTACCCAACACCACGTCTTTACCACGAGTACTCGACTCCAAATGGCCCAAATCTATTCAATTCAGTTGCATAACGTAAATAACACTTCAATTAACTGATTCTACAATTAAATTCTAAGATAATACGCGAAATTATATAAAATGACCAAAACGCCCTCGGGCCCATGTCTCGGAATCGGGTGAAATTTACATTTTCAGAAACCTCGTACTCTCACGAGTCTATATAGAATAAGAACACTTAAATCGGAGTCTAATTGGCCCCTCAAATCCTCATTTAAAGGCCTCTTAAACTCAAGCCCTAATTACCCATTTTTCCCAAATTTCTCACCACTAATTAGGTCTTTAATCATATAAAAACGAGTTGTGAAGTCAAGGACGTTACCTCCAAGTGATTCCCCTTTGTTTTCCTCAAAATATTTTCTCAAAAGCTTCAAACCCGGATGAAAATTGTGAAAGAATCCCTCAAATTCGCGAAGGCAACTATTTATATGTTCTGCCCAGCGATTTCCGCATTTGCGACCCCGGGACCACATCTGCGAAAACTTCGTCGCATTTGCGACTTTCATTAAAATACCAGAAACCGCATCTGCGATTACATTTTTGCAGATGCGACACCGCATTCCGCATTTGCGGAACCTGAAGGAAAGGCCAAAATCCGCTTCTGCAGTCCTTTAGCTGCTTCTGCGGTGCCGCATCTGTGGTCCCCAAACCGCAGATGCGAAAATACCAGAAGCAGCCAAAAACTACATCTGCTTTTGATCCGAAATCACCTCGAGGCCCCCGGGATCTCAAACAAAGGCATCAACATATCCTAAAACCTTATTCAAACTTATACCAATCTTCAAAACAGCTCAAACAACATCAAAACAACCAAAACACATTGGATTCAAGCCAAAGTTTCTAAAATCTTTCGAATTCCGCTTTTGATCAAAAATTCAACCAAACCACGTTTGAACGACCTGAAATTTTGCACACACATTCCATATTACACAACAGAACTACTGCAACTCTCAGAATTCCATTCCGACCCTCGGATAAAAATGTCGCTATCGAACCAGAAACTTCAAAAATTCAACCTTCGGCATTTCAAGCTTAAATTAGCTACGGACCTCCAAAATACAATCCGAACACGCTCCTAACCCCAAAATCACCAAACGAAGCTAACATTACCATCGGATTTTCATTCCGAGGCCGTCTTCACACTATTCCAACTACGGTCAACTTTCCAACACTTAAGCTCTCATTTAGGGACTAAGTATCCCAAAACTCTTCGAAACTTAAAACCGAATATCCCGGCAAATCAAAATAGCATAAATATACTCGGGGAAAGTAGTTAATAGGGGATTGGGGCGTTAATTCTTAAGACGACCGGCCGGGTCGTCACAATAGTTTAGCCTAGTTCCTTGAATAGTAGTAGAACTTCTATTCTTTAGCTTCATAACTCATTCATGACTTTTATTCTGAACGTTGTGAGCTTAGTGCGTATTCAATATAGACTTGGGTTTAATGCCCCCGAGTCTTACTTAGTATAGATTACTCAATATGCCATAAATAGTTGAAGTTTCAGTGTTCATAATCAGTTCAAGAATACATGTCTCAGCCTAGTCCTATTCAGTATTCCAGTATCATGTAACTCAGTGTGATTCAGTATTTCACTATCATGTATTGCAGTATGATTCTCAGTTCCTGATTTTAAATTCCTGAATGTTGAACACCTGTATTTGGGCTTGAGGCCTCAGTTTATATGCTTTATGCATACTTGGGCCTGAGGTCGTAGTTTATGCTTTATGCATTTTGGGCATGAGGTCGTAGCGTGTGCACATATATATTGGGCCCGAGGTCGTAGCTTATTCAGATAAATAGGTTGTTCATCATTCAGAAGAGGGAGAAATTATATCCTTACTTCCTTTGTTTAGTTCAATTATCAGTTATCATTTCAGTTGCCAGTTATCCGTTATCAGTTCAGTTTCAATAGTTATCACTTCAGTTATCAATTATCAAATCTTAGTTATCAGCTTAGTTTCAGTTTTAGCATTTATAATTCTTTCTTTCTAATGCTTTACATACCAGTGCAATTCAAATATACTGACGTCACTTTTGCCCGGGTCCTGCATCTCACAATGTAGGTAATGATTTACAGGTTGATGATTCAGAGCGCTAGGACTCTCGTATTAGATGTTTGGTGATCCCCAGTTCTTTCGGGGAATTATAATTATCTTATATTCTTTAGTATATTCAGACAGTCAATGTTTTAAGTACTTCATTAGAGGCTTCATAGACTAGAGTATCAATTAGATAGAGTCACAAGCTTTTTGTGTTAAGCAATGTTGGCTACAGATATGTTTCGGACTTGTATTAGTGTTTTCACACTTTGACTTTTATCATTCAAACTTTCAGTATATCAGCTTGTGTTAGTTTATCTTCCGCATTTAGTATGTTATGATATCACATGTTTATTCAGCCAACCAGTTGGTTCGCTCGGTCACATGTAGTCAGGCACCGAGTATTGTGTTACGTCCACGCCCAGGTTCGGGGCATGACAAAGCATCACAGACAAACTGTAATTTAAAACACATTTGAATATAAATTAAAATTGTATGTGTATAAAATATTATATTTAAGTTGTATATTATTTTAGTTATATTAAATTTATATGAATGTTGTATAAAAGTTACAAATAAGTTGTATAATAATCAGAGGTCTAGAATCGAAGGGTTGACTGTCACGGTTGGCTCCCAGAACAAACTGATTGAAATCGAAGAGAAGTCTTACTTGGATAGTGGCATACATGAGTAGGTTAAGGCAGTCGAAGACAAGTTTTGACATGATGGAGGCGCACATCGATGACGAGGTCGTCATAATCGTAAATGAAGGTTAAGGAAAGGGAATTTGAGTTGCGAGAGAAAGTTGAGTAGAAGTTAGGGGTGAATTAGGAGGAATCGACTTGGTGAATTGAGGTAGGTGAAGGAAATAGATTATCACCAAGTGTGGTGGTGCATTGGAGGATTTTTTTTCTAGGTAAATCTCTTTGAGGTGAAAATATATTTGGGTGCTATAATTGATAAAGGATTTTTACTTAGAAAAGAAAACAAATTCCTTTGGAGTTGGGGATGAATTCGAAGGAATCAATGTACCTGGTACATTTCTGGATGGGACTGTAGCCACACTCAATCTACTAAGCTTATCATATTACAAATTTCCAACACCAAACTCGTACAATTTAATTTAAAATACAAAGTCATGTTAAATAAAATTGCGAAATAAGTAAATAATAAAATCCTAAATTTTCTAAACTTTAAAAAGGAAGGGTTGCTTTTTCTTGCTTTCAATTTCATCTCACATCTGCAGCTATCATGTTATTTAAGTTTAATTTTGAATAGATGAGTTTACTTGCATGAACCAAACTTGATCTTGAGAAGTTTTAAAAGATAGATATTGTCTTTTATTAGAAGGATCATTCTAGAAATTATTCTGATCTTTTAGTGATGACAAGTAATGTACTGAGTATTTCTATTGTTATTGTACCATTTGAATCAATATTCAACGTTGGTGAGCTTGTTCTCACTTAGTGTAGAAATTGCATCCATTATGAAAATATTCAAAAATTTGTTAATGCTCGAAATTGGTTGCACGGTATTTCTTAAACTCAAATTGATAATATTTTTATGTGAATTTGAATAATATTAGTTCTTAAAATTTAATTATTTCTTAATGTTTAACTAATTAACATTACATATGATTTATAGATGAAGGTAAATATAAAGATGTTAAAACAACCTTATCACAAGCGAATTCAAATATGCTTGATGAAGATGATGTGTGGGTGTTGAAGATATCTTAAGTACCATGGAAGTTTTTTAAAGTATTTTATTTTGATTTTTGACATCATTAATGAAATATTGTCCTCCCTTTTGTGTTATTATAATCTATTAGAACAATGTCTAAAAATATTAAGTTTTGCAGAAGCTCTCTATCCAAAAGGGGTGTCTTGACTTGTAAATATTTATTTTTTTTGTATTTGTAAGTTAGAACTTAAATTATAAAATAAATTTTGGTCTGGCCTTTTAGGACGTGCGACCCACATAAGACTAGGCTAGACTGATCATTTTAAGACTCATCGAAATGGAAGGTTGGGCCAGCCCAACTCAGCCTTTCAAATGTCAAAGCTTGCGTTGGTTGGCCTAGGCTGGATTGGACTAACCCATATTGCTAGCTCTAAGGTTTAGTGCCTAACTAGAGGTGAGCTATTAATGTTTTTACTCTTCACGCACCTCACTGGAGGTAAGCTCACTGCTTTCTCCGTGTGGTAGCTTAGGGTGATCTTAATATAATTTCAAATAAGTACAAAGGCTAATAGGTCACTCATAAATTTGAAATGTACTAGTCTCTGGATATGCCCGTGTATCCTATATTAAAGAGAAGAATTTTAAAAAGTCATAAATAACATGCAAAGCATATTTCTATTCGACAACGATAACAAATCAGTATATTCTTACATGTGGTGTCTGGGATTGTAGTTTCTACATAGACTTTACCCCTATCTAGTGAAGGTAGAAAGGTTGTTTTCAATAGACTCTCGATTAAAAAAGATAAGGAGGAGGAGGAGAAGGAGAAGAAGAAGAAGAAGAAGAAGAAGAAGAAGAAGAAGAAGAAGGGGAAAAGGAGGGAGAAAAGACTAAGTAGTACCAAATAGTAACAGCAGGGAAATACAATAACTGAAACGAACTAAATAACATGACGTAATATAAATATGATAACAAGAAAGTACATGCGTGCTAGAAATACTACTGGTAAGAGAAGGAGAAACTCTCAACTATCTACTAACCTTTTACCCTAATTGTCGACCTCTACACCTTCCTATCAAGGGTCATGTTCTCAGTATGCTTAAGCGACATCATATCTTTCCTAATGACCTGTTCCCAGTACTTCATTGGCCTACCTCGACCTCTTCTTAAACCCGTCATGTCCAACCTCTCACACCTCCTAACAGGGGTATCGGTGCTTCTCCTCTTAATGTGCCCAAACTATCTCTACCTCGACGCCCGCAACCTGTCTTTTACGGAGGCCACTCTTACTTTGTCTTGAATAACTTTATTTCTAATATTTTATCTTCTTGTACACCCACTCATCTATCTCAGCATTCTCGTCTCTGCTACTTTTAATCTTCTGCACATGGGAGTGACTGGCCAACACTCTATCCCACACAGCAGAGTTGGTCAAACCACCACTCTTGTAATGACCCGACCAGTCATTTTTGAGCTCTATTGTGTCGTTCGACGGTTTCAGGCCTTGAGTAGCTTCACTTCATGTGTGATGACTTATACATCTGGTCGGAATTGAATTTCAAGAAGTTCAAGGTTGATTCGGATGGAAAATTCTAAATTCGTGAGCTTTAAGTTGGAATAGTTGACTAAGATTTGAGTTTTGAGTAAACAACACAGTAATAAGGATTTGAACGTTCCAATAGGTTCGTATGATGATTTCAAACTTGAGCGTATATCTGGGTTGAGTATCGGGTGGCATATTGAAAGCTTAAAAATTCCTTAAGTTTGATTTGAAGTGAACTTTGATGTTATCGATGTCCGTTAGGAGTTCCGACCTTTGGAATAGGTTCGTATCGTCATTCCAGAATGTTTAAGTAGGAATCAAACGTGTTCGTTGAAGTTTGGAGTTTGAAAGTTTAAAGAATGTGTTTGATCATCGATTCATAATTTTAATGTTGTTTGACGTGATTCGAGGCCTCGACTAAGTCCGTATAGTGTTTTAAGAGGTGTTAGTACTTTTGGACGGGGTCCTAGGGGCGTCAAGTTTTAAACGGATTGAAATTTTGATTTGAGGAAATGTTGTTGCTGCTGAAGACTAGTTTCATCACACCTGTCTGCAGAAGGAGTGGCTGCATGTGCGTAGGGCCCATTGCAGGTGCGAATTTTGTAGGGGAGACCTGGGAGTGCGGGTGCGAGGCAAATTTCGCACCTGCGAAGTTGAAGATACGGAGAAGATATTGTAGAGGCGGAAGAAGCTAGGCAAGATGGATTCTCAAAAATGGAAGGGCTCGCATGTGCGAGTGCATAGAAGTGAGCATTGATCACAGAAGATGTCCTGCATGAGCAAAAATTGGTATGCAGAAGCGGTTTTGCCTGTGCTTAGAGGTAACCGCACCTGCGATGGATTTTTCCACATGTGCGGAGCCGCATAAGCGGCTATTTGACCGTAGATGACAAATATCGCTGGGTAGAATTGTTTTAAAATGGGTTTTGGCTTATTCTCATCTCATTGTCTTCTGTGGAAGCCAAATTTGGAGCGATTGTGGAGCATCACTTTCATCATCAATCACGAGGTAAGTGATTTCTACATGTTGTGGGTTAAATATACAAATTTAGGCTTGTAAATTCAAGAATTTAAGTGAAAAATGTGGGATTTTTGGTTGAAGACCTGGAATTGGTATGTTTGGATTCTTACCACAAAATTAGGCGCGGTATTAAGAATAAATTATATATTTGAGTTTGTGGTGTTATGGGTAATAATTTTCTTCAAGAAATTTTGAAATTCGGGCACGTGGACCCGAGGGTTGACTTCTTTGACTTTTCGAGCGGAGTTGAGAGTTATTATAAATGGTTAAATTATACTCATTGGAGTATATTTTTATTATTTTGCACATTGTTTGACTAGTTTCAGATCGTTTGGCTTTGAATTGACGAGTTAGAGAGGCATTTGAGCCGGTTATGAAGCTTCAGAGCGATGTATGTCTCTTTCTAACCTTGTGAGGGGGAAATTACCCCTAGGTGATATATTTGTTATGTGCTACTAATTGTGGGTGCTACGTACGCACGAGGTGATGAGAGTCCGTACGTAGCTAAAGCATGTTATGTTCAGGTAGACTCAAGATTGTAATATTTGAATTATTTGAACCCCATTTGCTAGCTTAGTTAATTGTGTTTATAATTGAATTTGATTAGAAATAAATACACACACACACACACACACACACATATATATATATATATATATATATATATATATATATATATATACACACACACATACACACTTTATCATCTTGAGTTGTTGGCAAATTACTCTAGAAATGGTAAAGGTTATATTCACTTTATGATGTTGTACATATATTGTAAGCACGTGTCCCGTAACTCGATAAATTTCTTCCTTTCTTGTGGAGCGGGCCGAACGCCTTAGTAGTATATTGAGATGCATCTCTGGTCCGTGTCGGTCGATTCTCAGCAGTGTACACACCACTCTGGATCGGGCCGTAAGACCATTATATAATCGTGCGTACTACTGCTAGGAGTCCGAATAATTGTGAGATGCCCTTTTATTGAGACTTGGTATTTTATATGGTATTCCTTATCCATTTGGAACTACATTTGATATTCTGATATGTTGAGATAACATATGACATTCGGGAGATTTATATTGCTAAAAGAAATGCTGGAAGATTTTGTTAGTTTCAGTTTTACCTCACTACTACTGTTGTGCTTCATATCTGTTTATGATTTATCATACTGATTTATTGGACCTCTAGTGTAATGACCCAGCCGGTTGTTTTAAAAATTTAAGTTTCGTTCAACGAAATGAGGTTTTGAGCATCTTCACATTATATGTTATGACTCGCATGCATGATCGAGTTCAGTTACTAGATGATTTGGAGTTAAATCGGAAGAATGATTCTAGTTTTGGAAACATAAGTGGTAAGAGTTGACCAGAATTTGACTTTTGTGTAAATGGCTCCAGAACGGGTATTGGATGATTTCAACAGCTTTGTATGGTGATTTTTGGACTTAGGCGCGCGTCCAAATTTGGATTTGGATGTCCATAGGTTAAATTGACGCATTTCAGCGATGATTGGAAAAGTTAAAGTTTGGAAGATGGAGAAGTTTGACCAATAGTTGAATTTTGTGATATCAAGGTCGAAATGTGATTCTGAGAGTTGGAACAGTATTTAGGACTTTCCTTCAAAATTTGGCGTCATTCCGGGTTGATTTTATAGGTCTCGACGCGAGTTGTTGAAGTTGAAAGATTTAAAAGTTCATAAGTTCGATTCATTGTGCGATTCATAGTTTCGACGTTGTTTGATGATTTGAGACCCCAAGTGGGTACGTGTTACGTTATGAAACTTGTTTGTGTGTTTGGGCGGGGTACGGGGGGCCCGGGAATGTTTCAGATGAGTTTCAGATATTTTTCATGGTTTTGAACAGGTCTGGATCTGGGGTTTTCGCACCTGCGACACTTTGGAGCGTAGGTGCGGCTCCGCTTCTGCATGAGCCTGGTCGCTTCTGCAATTGTTGAGGCTTGGGATCTAGCTCACTTCTTCGGATTCTGGCACGCAGGTGCGAAGGCCGCTTCTACGATTGAGAAATCGCATCTGCGAAGGAGTCCGCTTCTGTGCTCCTGTCATCGCTTTTGCTGTGCCGCTGGTGCAAATATATTGTCCGCAGATGCAGACCTAGGTCTAGTAAGTCAAGTTCGCAGATGCGAACGACTGCCCACAAATGCGATAGCAAAAATGCACTTACTTATTAGCAGATGCGGAAGTCCTGGGCAGAGAGTTTATATTCGCGGGTTTTCGCCATTTTCTCCCTATTTTGAGTTTTAGACTTCTGTTTTGAGAGCTTCTTTGTGGGGTTTTCAAGCAAATTGGGTAAGTGTTTTTCACCTAGAATTTATTGTATTCCATGATTTTGTCTTTAATTTTATCATTTAATTAGTGTTTTGGGTTAAGGAAAAATGGGGATTTTGTAGAAACTTTCAAAATTGTAAAATGATGATTTGAGGGATGATGCTCAGCCCAAAAATATCATTTAAATTATCAAAAATGAGTAAAGATGGTTGAGTTGTAAAAACAGTAGAATATAGCATGACTAAGTATAAATGCAAAGTCAAAACAGTGAGGAATAGTAGTAAAAATCCCCTAAGGGTCCAAAATAGTTGGCACGAGGCCCAAATACGGCATTTAGCCCAAAACATGATGATAGAAAATAATTTTCAATCAAATACGCGGTGAAACAGTCATACGGGATGGACTAAGTCACAATCCCCAACGGTGTACGACCCCATGCTTGTCATCTAGCATGTGCGTCACCTCAAAGCAACACAAAGATGTGAAATCCGGGGTTTCATACCCTCAGGACATCATTTACAATCATTACTTACCTTTATCCGGTCCAAACTCTAGCTCGTGCTTGCCTCTCGAATCGGCGTCCAGATGCTCCAAATCTATCCAAAAATAGATTCATACCATCAAAATATGCTAAGTGAACAAAGCTCACTCGAAAATAATCAATTTACATAAAAAAATTGTGAAATTGGCCAAACCCGACCCCCGGGACCACCTCTCGGATTTCGATAAGAATCACAAAACTAGAATCCTTACACTCTCACGAGTTCATACATATCAAATACTTCAAAATCCGACCACAAATGACCACTCAAATCCCTAGATTTATGTCTCAAATTTCCAAGCCCTAACTTCAAATTTTTAGGCTTTATATTCCACAAATTCCATGTTAAATTAGGTAGAAATCACATTAGGATTGAGTATTAAATCCATAAATCTTACTTCCAAGTGTTTCCCCTTGATTCCCTCTTCAATCCTATTCAAAAAACTCTAAAATCGCTCAACAATAGTGAAACTTGGACCCAAAATCGCTGAAATGGTCTTTTAAAACATTTTGCCCAGCACTTAAAATCTCTTCTTCGCGAACACGGTCAACGCCTCGCATTCGCGAAGCACAAACTTATGTTGACCATTTTTACCTTCATCACGATCGGGACTCCCAATATGCGAACGTGAAGGCTTAGCTTCCCGACTCATCACGAATGCATCTACTAGCTCGCGAACGCGAAGAACAAATCCTCCAGGACCCCATCTGCTCACTTTCCTCTACATGAACGCGACAAGACCCTCGCGAACGCGGTGACCATTGATCTCAACCCTTCCTGAATGTGGGACCACCTTCGCGAACGTGAAGTCAACTACATAGCCTCACATCCTAAACCTTCGCAAACGCGGGACATGCATCGCCAACGCAAAGGTCAAAAACCTGCAACACCAACAACAGTTTTTCTGCAATTTCCTCCAACATGAAATGATCCGTTCAACCACCCGAAACTCACCCGAAGTCCTCAGGACCTAAACCAAACATGCCAACATATCCCATAACATCAATAAAACTTGTTCCAACCTTCGGAATGCTCAAAACAACAACCAAACACCAAATTCATATCGGATTCAAGCCTAAGAATTCCAAAAACTTCCAAATTCCGCTTTCGATCAAAAAGTCTATCAAACCTCGTCTGAATGACCTGAAATTTTGCACACACATCACAACTGACACAACAGACCTACTCCAACTTCCGGAATTCCATTCTAACCCCTATATCATATCTCACCGATCAACCGGAAAATGCCAAAATTCCAATTCAAGCCTAAATCTACTCTGGACCTCCAAAACACATTCCGATCATGATCCTAAGTCCAAAATCACTTCCCAACGCTATACGAACCTTCGGAATTCACATCCGAGCCCTTTTTCACACAAGTCAATATCCGGTTGACTTTTCCAACTTTAGCTTACTCAAAAGAGACTAAGTGTCTCAAATCTTACCAAAACCTCTTTGAACCCGAGCCAACCAACCCGATAACACTTAATACATCTAAACAAGACAATAAGAAGCAGAAATGGGGAAAACGGAGTGGTAACTCATGAAACGACCGGCCGGGTCGTTACATCCTTCCCCTCTTAAACAAACGTTCGTCCTCGAACGAGTTAAGAAACATACCTGAAGCCTCAAACAGGTGAGGATATCTGCTATACATCTCCCACTCGGTCTACTAGGTAGCCTCCTCAATTGGCCGACCTCTCCACTACACTTTCACTGAAGCTATATCCTTTGACCTCAACTTTCAAACCTGACACTCCAAAATGGCTACTGGCTTCACATCATAAGTCAAATCATCATCCAACTGAACCGTGCTGAAATCCAAAACATGATACGGATTGCCAATATACGTCTGGAGCATAGAAACATGAAATACCGAATGCACACTCAATAAGCTGGGTGGTAAAGAAAGCTCATAAGCCACCTCCCCAATCCTCCGAAGCACCTCAAAAGGCCCAATAAACTGAGGACTCAATTTACCTTCTTTCCAAATCTCATAACATCCTTCTTGGGAGAAACCTTCAACAGAACCTTCTCAACAACCATGTAGGACACATCCTGAACCTTCCTATCATCATAACTATTTTGCCTTGATTGCATTGTACGAAGCCTCTCCTAAATCACCTTCACCTTTTCTAAAGTATCATGTACCAAGTTAGTACCAAATAGCCTAGCCTCACCCAGCTCAAACCAACCAACTGGAGATCTACACCGCCTCCCATACAAAGCCTCATATGGAGCCATCTGAATACTTGAGTGGTAACTGTTGTTATAAGCAAACTCTACGAGTGGTAGAAACTGATCTCATGACCCTCCAAAATAAATGACACAAGCACGCAACATGTCCTCCAATATCTGAATAGTGTGCTCGGACTACCCTTTCGTCTGAGGGTGAAAAGTTGTGCTCAACTCAACCCGAGTACCCAACTCTCACTGCACACACCTCCAAAACTTTGAAGTAAACTAAGTGCCCCTATTTGAAATGATGGAAACTGGGACACCATGCAAACGAACAATCTCCCAGATATAGATCTCTACCAACCACTCTAAAGAATAGGTAGGACACATAGGAATGAAGTGCGCGGACTTGGTAAGCCGATCCAAAATCACCTAAATAGCATCTAACTTCTTCAAAGCCCGTGGGAGTCCTACTACAAAGTCCATGGTGATCCACTCCCCTTTCCACTCTGGAATATCCATCTGCTGAAGCAAGCCACTCAGTCTATGATGCTCATACTTCACCTGCTGATAATTGAGACACTGAGCTACAAATCCCATAATGTGCTTCTTCATTCTTCTCCACCAATAATGTTGTCTCAGATCCTGATACATCTTTGTGGCGCCTGGATGAATAGAATACTGCAAACTATGAGCCTACTCTGGAGTCAACTCCCGAAGTCCATCTACATTGGGCACACATATCCGGCCCTGCATCCTCACTACCCCATCATCACCAATAGTCACATCTCTGTCATCGTCGTGCTGAACTCTATCCTTAAGAACAAGCAAATGAGGATCATCATATTGGCGCTCTCTGATGTGATCAAATAAGGATGACCTAGAAATCACACAAGCCAATACCCGACTAGGCTCCAAAATATCTAACCTCACGAACCGATTGGCCAAGGTCTGAACATCAACTACAAGAGGTCTCTCCCTAACTGGAATATACGCCAAACTTCCCATACTCACCACCTTCCTACTCAAGGCATCGACCACCACATTGGCCTTCCCTATATGGTACAAAATAGTGATATCATAGTCCTTTAGCAGCTCCAACCATCTCTGCTGCCTCAAATTGAGATCTTTGCGCTTGAACAAGTGCTGGAGGCTACAATGATCAGTAAACACCTCACAAGACACACCATACAAATAATGCCTCCAAATCTTCAATGCATGAATAATGGCAGCCAACTCCAAATCATGAAAATGGTAGTTCTTCTCATGGGGCTTCAACTGATGAGAAGCATAAGCAATAACTCTACCCTCCTGCATCAACACACACCCAATACCAACTCTTGAAGCATCACAATACACGGTATATGAACCTGAAGCTGATGGCAAAACTAACACCGGAGCTGTGGTCAAGGTAGTCTTGAGCTTCTTAAAGCTCTCCTCACACTCATCTGACCACCTTAATAGAGCGCTCTTTTGAGTCAAATTGGTCAAGGGTGATGCTATAGAGGAAAATCCCTGAACAAACCGACGGTAATAACCCGCCAAACCAAGAAAGTTGCGAATCTCTATGGCTGAGGATGGTTTGGGCCAACTCTGAACTACCTCTATCTTCTTCGGATCGACCTGAATACCTTCGCTGGACACCACGTGCCCCAAGAATGCCACTGAACTAGGCCAAAACTCACACTTGGAGAACTTTGCATAAAGCTTATCCTCCCTCATTCTATGTAACCCAACTCTAAAATACTCCGCGTGCTCCTCCTGACTACGCGAGTATACCAGAATATCATCAATGAAAACTATGACAAACGAGTCAAGATAAGGCCGAAACATGTTGTTCATCAAATGCATGAATGTTGTTGGGGCATTGGACAGCCCAAAAGACATCACCAGGAACTCATAATGACCATATCGGGTTCTGAAAGATGTCTTAAGAATAACCGAGTCCCTGATCTTCAACTGATGATAACCTGAACGGAGATCAATCTTGGAGAACACTCTCGCTCTCTGAAGATGGTCAAACAAATCATCAATACGAGGCAAAGGATACTCGTTCTTGATTTTTACTTTGTTAAACTACCTGTAATCAATGCAAATCCTTATCGTGCCATCCTTCATCTTCACAAATAGAACAGGCGCACCCCAAGGCGACACACTAGTCCGAATAAATCCCTTATTAAGGAGTTCCTAAAGCTGCTCTTTTAACTCCTTCAGTTCCGCTAGTGCCATACAATACGGTGGAATAGAAATGGGCTGAGTGCCCGGCACCAGATCAATACCAAAATCAATATCCCTGTTCGGTGGCATGCTAGGCAGGTCTGTAGGAAACATATCGGGAAAATCTCTCACAACAGGAACATAATCAATACTAAGAGTCTCTGCACCGACATCCCTCACAAAGGCTAAATATGAAAGACAACCCTTCCCAACCATCCGCTGGGCCTTCAAGAATGAAATCACCCTACTGGGCACAAAATTAGTCGAACCTTGCCACTCAATCTGTGGCACACCCGGCATATCCAATGTCATTGTCTTAGCATGGCAGTCCAAAATAGCATGACACGTAGATAGCCAATCCATGTCCGATATCACATCAAAGTCCACCATACAAAGCAATAACAAGTCTATCGGGTCTCCAGACCCCCAATAGTCAGCAGACACGATCCACAATAATAGTATCGCCCACTGGAGTAGATACACGAATAAATGAAACAAGAGACTCATAGGGCGTATCCAAATAACGAGCAAAATATGATAACACATATGCAAAAGTGAAAACGGGATTAAATAACATAGAGACATCTCTGTGGCAGATTGAGACAATACCTGCAATTACAACATTTGAAGAAATAGCATCGGGTTGAGCTGGGAATGCATAGAAACGGGCCTGACCACCACCTGATTGACCTCCCACTCTAGGGAGACCCCTAGCTGACTGACCTCCACCCCTAGCTGACTGGGTGGGTGGTGGTGAAGTAACTGGCGCTGAAGCTGATAGTTGACTCCTCTGCTGAGATGAACCCCTAAGACGACAAGGACACTTCCTCCACATATGGCCCAACTCTCCACACTCATAACAACTCCCTGGTGCTGGAGACGGGGATTGAAGGGAACCCTTAGCACCGAAATGACTAGAAGATGCACCTGGCATAGAAGAGCCCTAAACTGATAGAGCACGGGACAAACTCTGGGCTGGAAGGGCACTGGGTGATGAATGGCCCTGATGAGAATTGTGAGAACCATGACCCGATGATTCCCCACAATAACCTGGCCGAGCTGACTGAGCTTGCCTGAATGGACGGCCTCTGCCGTGCTGAAACTGACCTCTCGAAGGATCACCACCATAACTACCAGATCCCCGAGGCCTTTTGGCCTCCCTCTCATCTCGCTCCTAGCGATGAACTAACTCAATCTTGCGAGCAATGTCAACAACCTCCTCAAAAGTAGCACCAGACACCCTCTTCTTGGTCATGAGAATCGGAAGCTGATATGTGAGGCCATCAACGGACCTCTTAATCCTCTCTCTCTCTCTCTCATTAGGAACCAACCAAACAACATGACGAGCTAACTTCGAGAACCTCATCTCATATTGTGTCACAGTCATATCTCCCTGACATAACCACTAGAATTGCCTGTGCAGCTCCTCTCTGCGAGACTGTGGCACATACTTCTCCAAAAAGAGAACAAAGAACTGCTACCAGGTAAGGGGTGCTACACTAACAGGCCTATGCCTCTCACAAGCCTCCCACCAAGTGAAGTCAGCTCCAGAAAACTGAAAAGTAGTAAATGCGATCTCACTGGTCTTCATAATACCCGTTGTACGAAGAATCCTCAAACACTTGTCCAAGAAACCCTGGGCATCCTCGCCCTCTATACCACTGAAAGTCGGAGGCTAAAGTTTACCAAACCTCTTCAACCTGCGCTGCTCGTCCTCTAGCATGGCAGGAGCTACATAGCCTGAACAGTTGTAACCAGCTAGGCTGGAGGTGCCTCCCGTGTCTGACGTCTCTGCATGACCTGCTCAGGTGTGCGAGTGACGGGAGTCTGAGAGCCTTCCCCGGCATGAGAAGTAGCTACGGCTTTAGTAACTGAGACCACCTGAGCTAGGCTAGTTCATACTGATAGAATCTGGGTCAGGGCCTCCTGAATATCTTGAATCACAATGGGCACAACTGGTGCTGTTGGAGCGTCCACAATTGGGACCTGATCATGAACTAGGGCGGCTGGTAAATCTGCAGGTGCTGCCCTGGCTGTTGTGTGGGCTACACCCCTTCCCCTACCACGGCCTCGACCACATCCTTGGCCTATAGTTGCCCCAACTGGTGGTACTGGTGGTCTATAATAACAGAAGTTTAGTACTCGGATCAACAGATTCGCACGACATGAATTTCAAGAATATGAAGTTTTCCTAAAGGTTCTGCAGTCTCCCGAGGATAAATACAGACGTCTCTGTACCGATCCGTGAGACTCTACTAAATATGCTCATGACTCATAAGACCTATGTAACCTAGGCTCTGATACCAACTTATCATGACCCTAAACCGGCCCGGTCGTAATGGCGCCTATCGTGAAATAAGGCCAGCTGACACAAGCCACCAAACCAATTAATACAGTTATAATAATTCATTTTAAGTCATAAATAAAATATATATCCAAAAATAAAGAGTAGAATAGAACAATGCGGAAACAACACAGCCCGACATTGGGGTGTCACCAATCATGAACATCTAAAATCCATCTATGAGTATGAAAAACCTGCATAGTCTAGTACAAAGGAAGTAAAGATAGGAAGGGGAAACACTGGGTTGTGAATGCCGAACAACTACCTAGTCAACTCCGAACAAGCTTGTGGTGGAAGCAACTCAGCCCACACTAGTGTGACACGAGACTCCTAGATCTGCACATAGGGTGCAGGGAGTAATATGAGTACGCCAACTCAGAAAGTAATAAAAGTAAAGGCAGCTGAGCGATAAGAAAACACGTAAAACACAGCAAAGTGCTACAACAAGGCAGTATAAAACCAGGACAATGCAATAAAATAGTAAAAGCTTGTAGAAACACCTTAATTCAGTAAAAACCTCTTTAAAACATCTTTTGGTAGTTTAAGCGAGTGAATGAAAACAGGGAGAAAAAATAGATACATAAATTAGACCCTCGGGCAAAATACCAACAGAATCAGCCCCTCGGGCTATCTCACAATCACTCGTATCAGCCCCTCGGGCAATAACATGGAATAACATCAGTCCCTCGGGCTATATCACATCTCACACTGGGTACCCGCACTCACTAGGGGTGTACATACATCGGGAGAGGCCCCTTACGGCCCAAACGCAATAACAACCATCTCGTGGAATAGTCAAACAGGCCCTCAGCCTTATATCAAGCCATCTCATGGCGTAACAACTGAAGCCCTCAGCCTCATAATCATGAATCAGTATAATACCATTGCGGCGTGCAGCCCGATCCCATAATATCCTCACCACAAGCCCTCGACCTTACTTAGTCAGAATCTCACAACCTACCTGGGCAATAGTAAAACATGATTCTTAGCACAAAAATATCATTTAAAATAAAAAAAATGAGTAAAAATGGTTGAGTTGTGAAAACAATATAATATAGCATGACTGAGTACAAATGCGAAGTCAAAATAGTGAGGAATAGAAGTAAAAATCCCCTAAGGGTCCAAAACAATTGGCACAAGGCCCAAATATGGCATTCAGCCCAAAACATGATGATAGTAAACAATTTTCAATCAAATACGCGGTGAAACAGTCATACGGGATGGACTAAGTCACAATCCCAAATGGTGTACGACCTCACACTCGTCATCTAGTGTGTGTGTCACCTCAAAGTAGCACAGCGATGTGAAATTCGATGTTTCATACCCTCAGGACAGCATTTACAATCATTACTTACCTCTATCCGGTTCAAACTCTAGCCCATGATACACTTACCTCTCGAATCAGCCTCTGAATGCTCCAAATCTATCCAAAAACAAATTTAAACCATCCAAATATTCTAAGGGAACAAAGCCCACTCGAAAATAACAAATTTACATCAAAAATCTCGAAATTGACCAAACCTGATCCCCAGGACCATGTCTCGGATTCCGATAAAAATCACAAAA
Organism: Nicotiana sylvestris; assembly: GCF_000393655.2. Classification (NCBI taxonomy): domain Eukaryota; kingdom Viridiplantae; phylum Streptophyta; class Magnoliopsida; order Solanales; family Solanaceae; genus Nicotiana; species Nicotiana sylvestris. Next base: position 50,881,716 of record NC_091065.1, read on the forward strand.
CTAGAATCCTTACACTCTCACGAGTTCATACATATCAAATAGTTCAAAATACGACCACAAATGACCCCTCAAATACCTAGATTTAGGTCTCCAATTTCCAAGCCCTAACTTCAAATTGTTAGGCTTTAGATTCCATAAATTCCATATTAAATTAGGTAGAAATCAAATTAGGATCGAGTATTAAGTCCATAAATCTTACCTCCAAGTGTTTACCCTTGATTCCCTCTTCAATCTTCTTCAAAAAGCTCTAAAATCGCTCAACAATAGTGAAACTTCCACCCAAAATTGCGGAAATGGTCTTTTAAAACATTCTGCCCAGCACTTAAAATCTCTTCTTCGCGAACGCGGTCCGCGCCTCGCGTTCACAAAGACAAACTTATGTTGACCATTTTTCCCTTCATCATGATTGCGACTCCCAGTACGCGAACGCAAAGGCTTAGCTCCCCAACTCATCACGAACGCATCTACTGGCGCGTGAATGCGAAGAACAAATCCTCTAGGACCCCATCTGCTCATTTACCTCTACGCTGAACGCGACAAGACCCTCATGAACGCAATGTCCATTGATTTCAACCCTTCGCGAATGTGGGACCACCTTTGCGAACGTGAAGGCCAACTCTACAGCCCCACATCCTAACCCTTCTCGAACGCGGGACATGCATCGCGAACGCGAAGGTCATAAACTTGCAACACCAACAACAGTTTTTCTGCAATTTCCTCCAACATGAAATGATCCATTCAACCACCCAAAACTTACCCGAGGCCCTTAGGACCTCAACCAAATATGCCAACATATCACATAACATCATTCAAACTTGTTCCAACCTTCAGAACGCTCAAAACAACAACCAAACACCAAATTCACATCGGATTCAAGCCTAAGAATTCCAAAAAATTCCAAATTCTGCTTTCGATCAAAATGTCTATAAAAACTCGTCTGAATGACCTCAAATTTTGCACACATGTCACAACTAACACAATGGACCTACTCCAACTTTCATAATTCCATTTCAACCCCTATATCAAAATCTCACTTATCAACCAGAAAACGCCAAAATTCCAATTTCGCCAACTCAAGCATAAATCTACTTCGGACCTCCAAAATACATTCCGATCATGATCCTCAGTCCCAAATTACCTTCCAAGATATCTGAACCATCGGAATTCACATCCAAGAACTTTTTCATATAAGTCAATATCTAGTTGACTTTCCAACTTGAGCTTACTCAAAAGAAATTAAGTGTCTCAAACCTTACCAAAACCTCTCCAAACCTGAGCCAACCAACTCTATAACACTTAATACAACTGAACCAAATAATAAGAAGCAAAAATGGGGAAAACAAAGCGGTAACTCATGAAACGACCGGCCGGGTCGTTACAACAAGCATACACATAGTTAATCATTCTTATCGGTTAAGAAAACGGACCTTGATGTTCTTGATCAATTCTACACACCCTCGTCTGGTTTTATTGGCATGTGAGTCTTCTGTGCAGTTGTTGGTAATAATAAGGGAACAAGTTGCCAAGTGTTCTGAGTTTTTAATAATTGAGGTTCAGGAACTCGTGAAGGTTATTGGCTAAATCCTCATATAAAAGTGTTTATTTTTATCTGGTTGCTACCTGCTCTTCCTTTTTATCATGTTCACCGTATTTAGACTGTATTCAGCTTACCATACTGTGTCATTATTATGGTGTTCCAGTTGTTGTTTTCTTTTCGTACTGTAATTTCCGTATTATTATCATCGCCATTATGCATAGTCCTTGTATAGATATCTTATTTTGTTGTTCCTACACTTTTATTCATTTAGGTTATTTAGTCCAGTAGGTGTTTTGACTATTCCTTGTCACTACTCTACCGAGGTTAGCCTTGATACTTACTAGGTACCGCTGTGGTGTACTCATACTATGCTCTTATACAATTTTTGTGCAGATCCAGGTATTTGATCGTTAGTAGTTGTGCGAATCATTGCTATGGAGACTCAAGGTAAACCTTTTGCTGCGTTCGCAGGCTTGGGAGTCCCTTTCTTATTTTGTACTTACACTGTTTATCCTTATTTCTGAACAGTTGTACTTAAAAGTTTTCCAACAAACACTCTGTAGAGCTTATGACTTGTACTACGATTTTTGGGGTTGTAAATTTTAAAGTGATTTCTATTTTAATTGTTAGATGTTATTTAAATATTGTTGTTGTTTATATTAATGTTAGGCTTACCTAGTACTTAAGACTAGGTGCCATTACGATACCCCAATGGAGGAAATTTGGATCGTGACATCTAGTAAGTGTCAATGTTGACCCCTCATCACTACTTCTCCGGGGTTAGGCTACATACTTACTAGGTATGTGTTTATATACATACTCATGCTGCATTTCCAGGATACATATCGCAGCCCATAGAGTCTCTATCGTACTATTTACTTTATCCTATCTTATTTATATTCCAGACAGATGTTGTATTATTATTGTACTCCTTAGTAGATGCTCATGCACTTGTGACATCGGATTTTGGGATATGCTAGTTTATGCTTGCGAATTTGTATATTATTACCACCTTTAATTTCTTTTATAAACTACTAATTGTGTACGTACCCGTGGATTTAACAGCGTAAATTTTACTTCCTTAATAAAATATATAATTTCAAAAGTAATAAAACGAACAATTAATGTGATAATTCACCATTTTGCTTGCCTAACGACACTGTTGGCACCATCACGACCTATAGCGGATTTTGGGTCATGAAAAATCTATAAAATTTACCATTAAGTCTTGGAAGTGCATTCTTATCACATAAAACACCGGATGTGAGCCTCCATTTTATCCAATACGATGTGTGACATCCTCGTCAATCTCCTTGTTACCCTTGATAATAGACCTGAGATACTTGAAACTACCTCTCTTGGGAATAACTTGAGTATCGAGCTTCATATCCACGTTTGCTTCAAGAGTCACATTATTGAATTTGCACTCCAAGTATTTTATTTTGGTCCTGCTAAACTTGAAACCTTTAGAATCCGAGGTCTATTTCCAAACTTCCAACATTACGTTAATCCCGCCTCGCAACTCATCAATCAACACTATATCATCAGCAAATAACATGCACCATGACAACTCCCCTTGGATGTGTCGCATCAGTACGCCCATTGCCAAGGAAAATACAAATGGCTAAGAGTCGATCCTTGGTACAGCCCCATCACAACTGAAGGTGATCCGGGTCACCTCTCAGAGTCCTCATCCGAGTTTTAGCACCATCATACATATCCTTAATCACCCTAGTGTACGCTACCGGAACGCTGCTAACCTCCAAGCACCTCTATAGGACCTTTGTCAGAACTTTATCGTACGCTTTTTCAAGGTCAATGAACACCATATGAAAGTCCTTCTTCATCTCCCTATTCTACTCCACTAATCTCCTCACCAAATGAAAACCTTTCATCATCGAACACCCCAACATGAAGTTAAATTGATTCTTGGAAATAGACACGCTCCTTCTCACCCTAACTTCCATCACCCTCTCCCAAACCTTCATAGTACCTCAACAACTTTATACCACTATAATTATTGTAACTTTAGATATTGCTCTTGTTCTTGTACAACAGAATTATTATACTCTGCCTCCATTTTTTGAGTATCTTCTTTGTCTTAAAAATAACATCAATAGCCAATAAGCCACTCCAAGCCTGCTCGGCCAACGTTTTTCTAAAATTCCACTCCAATTTTGCATGGTCCTTGCCCTGCCCCTGCTCATCTTGTGCATCGCCCTTTCCAACTCCTCTACCTTAATACGCCTACAATACCCAAAATCACGCTGACTCTTGAAGTGCTTCAACTCACCCATCACAATGCTTTTGTTCCCTTCCTCGTTCAATAGTTTATGGAAGTACGTTTACCATATTCATCTAATATATGCCTTGTCCATCAATATTTTGCCATTCTCGTCTTTGATGCACTTCACTTGGTCTAAGTCTCGGGTATTCTTCTCCCTACCTTGGCCAATTGGTATAGCTTTTTGTCCCCGCTTTTTCCCCCGGGATCCTCGTACAAACATCCAAACGGTGAAATCTTGGTCTCTGTCTTTGCTAACTTTGCCACTTTCTTTGTCTACTTATAACACTCCCGATATGTCTCTTTTTCCTCCTCATTTGTACTCTCCACAAGCTTCAGATAAGCCGCTTTATTATCTCTCACTTTACCTTGGACCTCTCCACTCCAGCACTAGTCCTCTTTGGGACCCCCAAAATAACCCTTTGTGACCTCTAAAATTTCTCTAGTAGCTTCCTTATTGAAAAGCATATTTCTATTCACAATATAAGTATTACATACAAATTTAAGTTCTTGAAAATGATAAATATTATCTTGAAATTGACACACTTATAATGAATTATATTAATTTATTAATGATATTATCTAATGGTGTTTATGTAAGTTATAAATAAAAATTAAGGTATTGAAATTGTGGCTGATGTCGCATTTGCGTTGTTGCTTTTGCGATTGAAGTTCCGTATTTGCAAGGATTGGTCGCATTTACGAGATTCCTTGTCGCATTTGCAAAGTCTGCTGCTCAATGGCTCTATTTGTATCTACAAGCCCTGTGTCGCTTTTGCAAGTATCACATTTGCGAACCCATGGTTGTAAATGCGGCAACTGTAGTTGTGTTTTAAGAGGCATTTCAGGATTTTTACTTCATTCTCTCATATTTTGAACCTTAGACTTAGAGGCGATTTTGGCTTGGCGATTTTCACACTAGGATTTGGGGTAAGTGATTTCTACATATTTTGGTATTGTTTCAAGAATCTACATGGATTATTAACACTCAAAACATGAAATTTTGAATAAAATATGGGGTTTTTTCTACAACTTAAAAGAGTGAAATTTGGGGTTTTGAGCTTTGAGTTGGACTTGGTTTTTGAATCTAAACATATATTTGGACCCATGGAGTTGTAGGTGGTCGGGATCTACCCCTTGACTCGGGTTTTGACCATGTGGATGCGAGTTAGCTTTTGTTGAATTTTTAGAAATTGAATAAAGATTAAAGCTTTATTGTTTGAAATAGGTTCCTATAGGTGTGTTTGAGATTATTGAGTTGTTTTTGGCTAGATCTGAGCCAGTTTGAGGTGGTTTCTAAGGGAACGGCTATTCCAAAAGGTTGATTTGGGCTTGTTATAATAAGTATCTTGCCTAATCTCGTGTGAGTGAATAACCCATAGGATTTGACTTTATTTGTCTAATTGTGATATGTGTAAGTAATGTATACGCAAGGTGACGACAGTATATGCGGGTGCTATATATGAAATACGACCAGATTAAATTTAGGCTTCTAATATGACTTAATTTAATTGTGTGCTCTCTATGATATATGTGTAATCCTCTGTATGACTACATGTGTTTATCCTTTCATGCTAGAGATTATGTATAGGATTATTATCTCCTAATTAGCAAATAGGGGTATTTTTGAAATTATTGATTAATTGATTTAGCCGTAGTTATGTTCTACATCTTGAGAATGCATCCACATGTAATTATTATCATGTCCTTGTTCACCTTATTGATGAATTGTGAGCGTATGTCATTTTGATGGTAAATTGTTATCTTGGATTGTTATGATTTGACACGTATAGATATGTTGAGCGGATTGGTTTGGTGTTGGCACGAGGTCTCTTTCGTGTGGATATTATGGTACGATGATGTTATGACACGAAGTCTTTGTTGTGTGGTTATGATTATAATATTTTTGTGGCACAAGGTCTTTTTTGTGTGGTTATGATTATATTGTTAATGTTCTGGCTCAAGGTCTTTGTCGTACGGTTATGGTGATATTATTATTATTATTATGGAACAAGGCTTTTACGGTGCAGCGTATGGATACAGATCCATCCCTCTAGGGTCGCCCTATCATGTTTCTCTTGATGGCGTACATACGAATTGTGGTAATTTGACTGATGTTGATTGATTCTAATGTGGAGGCGAGTGATGATAGGTGGAGTGTAATGGTGAAAGATTGGCATGCAAGTGAATCCTTCATGCCTTATTATGCATTTTTATATGATTTTATATTGAGTTCTTACATGCTACTATATGCCTCTATTATTTGTTGATGATTTGATTGTTAAGATTGATTTATCTATGTTGAGTTGATATTTCTTGATTTGTCGTGTAAATGACATTGACTCTCGTTATATTCTTATTGCAAGTTATTATATATGTTGTACATGTTCTTTGATTAGTGAGTATCACATGACTTGAACATCGTCACTACTTCACCTAGGTTAGTCTTGATACTTACTAAGTACACATTATCCTGAACTCATACTATGTTTCTACATATTTTTGTGCAGATATGGGTGTTGGTCGCAGCGGACCTCGGGAGTGAGCATGTTTTCTGATAGATAAAATTCAAGGTAGTCTTGCATGACAGTCATGGACCCTTGGTGTCCCGTTCCTTTTTATCATATAGATGTTATACATTCAGATAACATTGAACTACTGAAACATCTTATTATATTCATTTTGTAGGGCTCATGACTTTGTATTACCTTGTTTTGGGAGTTTGGTATTATGTATGACTATATGAGATATTATTGGAGCTTAATTATGCTATTTATGTTATTTAGACATATTATATATCATTTTGTTTCTTTGACCTCCTTATTGCGTGTTGGTGTCACGACCCAAATCGAAGGGCCACGATGGGCACCCGGTACCTTACTCAACTGAGTGCCAGCGTAACTTATCTTTCTTATCATACTATCATGGGTAAATGGGCCAAACGAGTTGTCATGAGATAACCAAAATAAAATATAAAGGAATACTAGGCATAGGACGTCACAATATGATGTAGAAAATACATGTGACATACGGTCCTATAAGACCAAAATGAACACTCGTACACTGAACATAGGCTGATAAGGCCATACAATCTTTTATATGTATGACATCTATCTACAAGCCTCTAAGAGTACATACACATCATAAAGGTTGGGACAGAGTCTCGCCATACCAATCAATACATGTCTAAATCGTACTGAACAAATAGGCCACTCCGGAGCAAGTGCAGTGCACCAATACCTTCCGCTGAGCAGATAGCCTACAAGGAGGATTGTCAACCTATCAATCAGGACCTACGGGCATGAAACACAGAATCCCCAAGCAAAAGGGACGTCAGTGCAAATAAAATACCGAGTACATAAGGCAGTAACGCATAAACAAGAACAATAATGTAAAGAGAGATAGATGAGATACAACATGTAACATCTGAATTCCTCTGGGGGCTACTGACATGAAATGGATAAAACATATAAATACACAAACTTTTAAAAACATACACCTCTGTGGGCATCATCATCATTATATCGTATCCGGCCTCAAAGAGGACTCAGAAAAAATGTACTCGGCCATCATAAGCCTCGGTAGAACCGTACCCGGCCATGTGGAGCTTGGTAAACCCAACTGATCAGTGGTTGCACAATAGGTGTTGTACTCGGCCGACTATATAGCGGCTCGGTAGGGTAAAATAGATACTATATATAATGCATGCTAGACTCATTGAATCACATTCTAAACCTTTCGGAATGACTTAAGGTCGTTGCACCTTTGATTAACATTATGGACATCCATACCATCAATATGAACCTTTGTAGGATTCAAGGATCATACATGCTTAGAATAACTTTATAAGGAAAGAACAACATGGGCAACCTTAGTTGGTAGGAGTAGATCCGTTATGAAATAGTGTATTAATTTCACTTTAGATCATGCCAAAAGAAAGAAGGAAGTGCCTTAACATACCTTAAACCCCTTGAGTACTTAATCCCTTCCAAGCAACTCTTCAAACAAGTCAACCCAATCTATCATAGTATAAGGAAATTCAAAACCATTGCTGAGCAAAGGCTAAGTTTGTAACTTAAGTTAGTAGCTCATTTACGTAAATTCGGGTAGCATCTCCCCTATAACAAACGCTTCCTCCAATACCACATACCAACAAAAACAAATAGATAAATCCATAAACATATAAATATCAATAACAAGAGACCATAAAACGACAACAAGTCACAATTACTTCACGACGAGCGGCAAGCTTCGATTGGAATCCGTATAACCCATATCACCCCTTATAGACTTCTTAAATTAACTTAACAGCATCATTAACATGATATTGAATTAGTTCATCAATGATTCCACCCTTATACCATATATTTATAACAAAGAAAATAATCCACAACTCCAACTATCTTCAATTAGAAACTTTATTCACTAGTTCATGTCTAGTCCAACCATTTAACTTAATCAGCATCAAGATAACCTTAAGCACATACAAGAACACAATACACATACCTCATACAGTAGCTTCAAGTCAAAATCCAAGTTATATTTAGCTTTCAACAGCCCTTAATGGCAATACAACACCATATAAGTGACTTAAGCTAATCCAAGTATTATCTTGTAGTTTATATCCTAAAAACTTAACCAACATACAAGAAAGCTTAAGAAAAATTAGTAGGCTGTTATACTCACCTTAAACAGTAGCAACAATTTGAAATTTCAGCACAAAACAGCGCACAACTATCCTCAATGACAACACAACCTCAAAGAGGTGTTATTCTTCACTTTTGATGTTGAAATATGGTGTAATCCATTTGCAAGACTTGAAATAACTTAGGGTTGATATGAAAAACATGAGAGAGTATTTTAAAGAACATAAAACACTTAAAACAACCTCTCACATGAGCTGGAACCACCCAAAAATCAGCAACAACAAGAAGAACAAGAAACTTACTAGCGCCACGGGATTCCCGATAATTGATTTGTGTTGTTTGCCCTTTGTTTGGATCTTGGATCATCAGAGAACATTTAGAGAGTGTTTCTAGGGTTCTAAGGTCTGAATATACTGAAAATAATGACTTCAAACAGGGTTAAGGCATCTTATATATATCCATATGTCTTAAACTGCCTATGTGGGCCCCATAGAGAGCTGCTTTGTGCAGTCTTGCAAAAATGTGAATATCTGTAGTCCGATGTAGTATCTACAAAAAGCTTAATGTGTTAGAACTAGACTCGTAGATCTTCAATTTGATATGTATATCATCCCTTGATTCCAAGTATATTGGGAGAAAAATGCAACTACATTTGACCTAAATTTCAGCACATTACGAATGCAACTTGTGATGAGCTTTGCCAACTTTTGTTCCACAACTCGCTTGACTTAAAAACATAACACACGACTATCATACGACTAAAATAAATCATAACTTAACCTCCTCATCATGTCAATCACCCTAGTCTTACCCCAAAAGTATATGTTATAACATCCCAAACTTGTCGACTTTTGATGAAACATAATTTCTTCAACTCAATTAGCGTCTAAGATTTCCAACCCTTTTAGTACTTGTTATTCATGATCTTAAAGATTTGTAACCTCTAAGATAACATGATGAACTTACGTTATGTACTTTCAAAAATGATCTCATTTTCGAGCTTACATCAATTGGCTTATGGCGTACTATCACGTACGAAAACATGGGATGTAACATCATTCCCCCCTTTGGAACATTCGTCCTCGAATGTTGACTAATGCATTTATAAGTATCATAACCTGTAGCTCTTATGAATACTTTAATATTATCCTTGACATCTAGGAAACGTTTTTGTAAATAAATCAAAAGCCTAGGGTATTTCCCCCCTTTAGGCGTCTTTCTCATACCATGACCTGTGGTCAGAATTCTTCCAATCTCGTAAGTGTTCTTACCTTTTGTCTTGCATCATGTACAACCGTGTACTTGTATATGTGCCTATGTGAATCTTCTCTCATTTTTCCTCCACCTTTTAGCCAATCTCTAGGCCTCAGTTTGTGACCATATATAGAACTATGATAAGATGGTCCTCTAGGCATCTATAGGTGTACTAAAGTTCTTTGCTTGGTACTTTGTCGAACTTACGACTATTGCTATACTTTGCTTCATAGCCTCGGTTATCTATGCTTATGGTTTTACTACATCTAGGTAGGTCATACTATATCTTTTTACCGTGAAAATGGTAACAACAATTAAATTTGTAAATGGGATTCTAAAAACACATGATCTATTTTTATGCTAGTTGTTAGAGCAAATGATGTTAGGAATATGAAGTTTAATGATGAAATGCAAGCTAAAACGAGGTAGTAATCAAACCGAGAGGCCTGCTGCCCGGGTATAGCACTGGTCGATGGGGGACCTCGAGGTCGATACCTGGGTCGAGCTCGAGCTATTGGGGATAGTCGGGAATGGGATAACAATTAGGTTATGATCAAACAAAGCTCTATATGGACAAGGCCAAGTGATAGATAAAGAACAAGTAAGAAAGCGATAAATGCTAAAGTGGCCTCGATCCAGTTAGAGCAAGTGAGTTAGAGAGAAGAGAGAAAGATATTATTGATCTTGTGGAGAAATAGTTGGAGCAACATCAGCCCTTTACAAGGTAGTGTGGGTTCCCTTTATATAGGAGGGGAACCCGGCTACAGTACATGGGCATTAATTGTAAAGTATGGAGATGTGACGGCTAGACGCCATGCTTCGGCTAGGCTCTAGATAGGCCAACCCTGTCAGACTTAGCTGTGTGCCTAGGGACTTCCCCTTTTGTTCTAGCTTCGTCCTCCATCTTCTTCGAGTTGAGCCCCAACGAGCCCCGAGGGAGGGAACTCAGTCGTGGCTTCACGTCCTCGGGGTCTCAAGGGATTCTTCTGAAGTGGCTTGATAGCGAGAAATCAAGTCCTCTGATTTCGCCGCATACAATATCATAACTCTTACTTCAGTTTATTATTACTGAGATCTGCCACCTAACTCCAGGTTACTCTCTCACTGCTTAACCTATATATATAAATCTAAGCTGTTTAATACTTTCTTATTACTATTCATCTAAAGAATGGCATCATAATCCCCTCTCATACTTTGGAACTTTTATCCATCTATTGTTGATTCACCTTAATGTTGATCAATAATCCCCCGTTGATAACTTGAAACCTCTTACGTAAAACATTGTCACTAGGGATCACGTGTCATCGTTGATCATCTGAAGTGGTTTTCCTAATCCACCTAGTGACAATACTATACTTCAATAAATATATTTCATAGCATCCCAATGATCCATCTTATGGGGGTATTCTGATCCCCTGAAATTCATGAAATCGCTTTCTCCTTAAACCATTACACAATCAAAGTTCTAAACCTCATCCACTTTATCTAACACAACTACACCCTTATTCTAATACCAGGCAGCATTCCATCTCTTCTAAATGCACCTAGTCTTAGACTCCTCTTAGTTCATTCAGGTTGTACCGAGCTTTCAATATTTTACAGAAGCCATCAACTCTCTTGTTTTGATAGGTTTAATCCCGAGGACTTACCTATTCTCGTCACCTTCTCACTCATCTTTTCTTATCATTACTCCTACATACCTAAAACCCTGTCACTCTATGATACATTAGCTTGCGACCTACAAATATCTATTTATACTATTCGCAATCTTCCTTTAACTTGCTAGCACCATAGATTTCCTTTCATGCCTCCTTAGTTGGCTTTAAACGTAGGCAATTACTTTTTCTGGTCATTCTGCCACTTGCTGCATGAATGCTTGGCTTATCTTAGTGCCCGCGAATACTGGAATTTCATGTACCTCATATGATCTCAAACATCACCTTTGATTTTTTTCCCATTCATTAGCCATAATAGGTGCCACTTTCTTATGGAGTGTATATAATATTGTAGTGAGACTTTTGTTACAAGATCATTTACTCTTTAGCTCACTATGCTTAAGTGGAAACCTTCTTCCTTATTTCCTTAGCTAGTCTTTCATTGTAGTACTTAGGGAGACCTTCAGGCTCTTTTAAAGTTGCGAGCTTGTTATATCGTACACCCGAATGAAATTTTCATTGTTCTTACTCGCCTATAATAATCCTTAGTTATATAACTTCGTGCCCTTGTGCTCATAGGGTTACTTCTGAACTGAAATTTTGGCTATCTCCCTAGTGGCACTTTCTTTTATCTTCGTAACACTTATGCGATACTTTTAACTACCCCAAATCATATCCAAATATTTCTTAAGGATCACGATGTCATTATATCTGTGAGACTGAATTCACTATGTTGGGGTTCACTATGTTTACCTTGAACAATCTGCATGATCTATCTGTATCCTCTTGTCTAGCCATAACTAGGCTCTTCTTGAATCAACTACTAACTACTCGTTGGTCCATTCTCATATCTATATTCCGTGTAATCTCTCTTGGATTATTTTCTTTGTCTTAACTTACCACTCGTACTGGCTCTTTATGTATCAAGTGTTCATTCGCAATTATTTATCAATAACATCTGGTGTGGGAACTTTTACTGCCTTTACTCGGCGGAGTGCTTGCATAATGTTCTGGAGTCGTAACATATCTGTAGGATCTAAATAAATTCAATCTCATTTCTTCTGCCTTTCTACTGCATTCTTCATTTATTATTCCATAGTTACCTGAACCAATAACTCCGACTTAATACCATATCACACCATCTCCCCCCCCATTTAGAAGAGTATTGAGACTTAGTGCTACAAAGATATACCTATATATGTTTTAACTCTTCATATTTGGAGTATTTTCACATCATCAATAACCCTTAATCGCCTTATGGTAACCCTTCTATACCAGGGATAACTGAATTTCTTACGCACGAAGGTGACACCTAGTGTAACTGGCACACTTAGTCCCTTAAGCTTAACTTTGCTCACATTGCTCGCTTTAGGGTAGCCTCTTCCTGAATGACCTTTAAAGGTTAATCTTTTGTTGTCCATTCTATTATTGTTGGAACACGATCTCTAAAATTCTCACGATGTCGACCATTATCAAATCCTCTGGTCCCTAATTCATGTTCGGTTTTATCTTGTTTACTAGACTATACTAATTTCTGTTACTACAGGGGGTCTAACTTAGCCTTTTGGTAATCGCGTTGGACTCACCAACTCATTTCTCGAAATGAGGAAATGACCTTTGGCCTATACTCTATTATTGTCTCAAGGCCAGTCACCACTTGTCTTTTCCTTCACTTGACTATAGACTCTGTCATCGTGTCATATTTTGATTTACCGTTATCATCCATTTATCACATCTTACATATAATACTTTATTTACTCTCTTCTTATTTACCTTCTAATATTTCTGTTTATCACCTAATTCTGAAAGCTTCAACAAAATATTCTTTCGCTTTTAGCCCCCCCTGCTCCATCCACTGGCTCTTCGGGTCACCTAGCATTCTCTCTTTACTAGGAATGGGAGCCATACAAAGGTAAATATTTATCCCTTCTAAGATTCCAGTGCCAATCTTCTAAATTTTTCTAGACATTCTAGTATTCATATCTAAATGTACTGTTTTAGAGTGCACCATCGGGGTGTCTCACAAGGAGAACTATTACTGCATTTGCAATTTCCTTCAAAAATGTTAGCTAATGATAATAATCCATCTACCATTTTGGGTTACTCTAGCCCCAATTGGATCTTGCTATCCCCTTCTTCTCTTAAACTATATCTGTCAACTCCTATAGGGAATACTGAGATGGGCGTGGCCAATTGTACATACCTCTGTTACTATTGAAGGTAACTCAAAATACATATATTTCTCTGCCTGAATTGTAAAAACTCAAAACCTTCACTAACTGGTACCTCATACCTTCGCCACCTTGCTTCTTTTACTTGTTGAAACTTGTATCTACCTTCTAATTCTCTTGTTGCTTTTTAAACTATATGGGTGGATAGATATTCATGCCTTAGGCCTCCTTATCAAGAAACTTACATGTCTTAGTACACATATAATCTACTGAAGACCTTATATTTACTTATCATAAGCATGATGCAAAATCGAGTTTCATTGACTCAACTCTTCCACAGTAGCATTTAATCTCTTACCAACTATCAGTTTGGATGAGATATCATTGTGTTACGAATAAAATAGAATTTAGAAGTTTGAATTCTTACAATTGAGCTCTACCACACTATCTAGAGTAAGAAGAAAGAGTGACAGTCCTAACTACCTTGCAGCCTCTTGTTTATAAGTGTGGTACACTACACACCCATAAACAAGATTCTACTAGACATGGCTTGTAGACTCCCTAGGACAGAACTGCTCGGATACCACTTTTGTCACATGATGTAATATCCCATGTTTTCGTACGTGAGAGTACGTCGTAAGCCAATTGATGTAAGCTCAGAAATGAAATCATTTTATTGAATTACATAACGTACGTTCATCATGTTATCTTGGAGATTAAAAATCTTTAAGATCATGAATAACAAGTACCAAAAGAGTTGGAAATGTTAGACTCTAATCGAATTGAAAAAATTAAGTTTCGTCGAAAGTCGAGAAATTTGGAATGTCGTAACATATACTTTTCGGGTGATACTAGGGTGATTAACATTATGAGGAGCTTAAGTTAAGAGTTATTTTAGTCGTACGATAGTCGTGTGTTATGTTTTTAAGTCAAGTGAGTTGTGAAACAAAAGTTGGTAAAGGTCATCACAAGTTGTATTCGTAATGTGCTGAAATTTAGGTCATATTTAGCTGCAATTTTCTCCTAATATACTTAAAATAAAGGGATTATCTACATATAAAATTGAATATCTAAGATTCTAGTGTCTAACGCATTAAACCGTTTGTCGATACAACATCGGACTAGAGAGATATTCACATTTTTGCGAGACTGCACCAAACAGCTCTCTATAGGACCCACATAGGCGGTTTAAGACATATGGATATATATAAGATGCCTCAACCCTGTTTTAAGTAAGTATTTTTAGTATATTCAGACCTTAGAACCATATAAATACTCTCTCAAGGTTCTCTCATGATCCAAGATCCAAACAAAGGGCAAACAACACAAATCAAGTGTCGGAAATCCCGTGGCGCTAGTAAGTTTCTTGTTTTTCTTGTTGTTGCTGATTTTTAGGTGGTTCCAGCTCGTGTGGGTGATTTTTTTAAATGGTTTATGTTCTCTAAAATAATCTCCCATGGTTTTCATATCAACCCTAGGTTATTTCAAGTCTTGCAAGTGGATTACACCATATTTCAACATCAAAAGTGAAGAATAACACCTCTTTGAGGTTGTGTTGTCATTGAGGATAGTTGTGGGCTGTTTTGTGCTGAAATTTCAAGTTGTTGCTACTGTTTAAGGTGATTATAACAGCCTACTAATTGAGATTAAGCTTTCTTGTATGTTGGTTATGTTTTTAGGATATAAACTACAAGATAATACTTGGATTAGCTTAAGTCACTTATATGGTGTTGTATTGCCATTGAGGGCTATTGAAAGCTAAATATAACTTGGATTTTGACTTGAAGCTACTGTAGAAGGTATGTGTATTTTGTTCTTGTATGTTCTTAAGGTTATCTTGATGTTGATCAAGTTAAATGGGTGGACTAGACATGAACTAGTGAATAAAGTTTCTAATTGAAGATAGTTAGAGTCGTGGATTGTTTCATTTGTTATAAACATATGGTATAAGGGTGGAATCATTGATGAATTAATTCATTATCATGTTAATGATGCCGTTAATTTAATGTAATAAGTGTATAAGGGGTGATATGGGTTATACGGATTCCAATCGAAGCTTGCCGCTCGTCGTGAAGTAGTTGTGACTTGTTGTCGTTATATGGTGTCTTGTTATTGATATTTATATGTTGATGGATTTCTCTGGTTGTTGTTGTTGGTATATGGTATTGGAGGATGCCCTTGTTACCGGGGAGATGCTTCCCAAATTACGTAAATGAGCTACTAGCTTAAGTTACAGACTTAGTCTTTGCTCAACACTGATTTTGAATCTCCTTATACTATGATAGATTGAGTTGACTTGTTTGAAGAGTTTCTTGGAAGGGATTAAGGACTCAAGGGGTTTAAGATATGTTAAGGCACTTTCTTCTTTCTTTTGGCATTATCTAAAATGAAATGAATACTCTATTTCATAACGGATCTACTCCTACCAACTAAGGTTGCCCATGTTGTTCTTTCCTTATAAAGTTATTCTTAGCATGTATAATCGTTGAATCCTACTAAGGTTTGTTGATACCCAATTTTTTTCCTATATATTTTTAATATGCAAAATACCTTCAAAATAGCATATATATGTATATATAAGCATGTCCAATATTTTTATTATTTTTTTCATAATTTTAAGGGTTTAAATTGATTTATTTTTCTCCCTTTTAACCCATAAAATCCCCAATAATTATTTTCATAATTACTATTTTGATAATTCATATATTGGATTTTTATATTTATGCCAAAATATGGCTAAAGTAATTTTTTACATATGTTTACAATTATATTTAGTATTTTTAAAGCTATATTGCGCATAATTGCAATATTAGCCGTTTTAAGGTTTAATTGTGTTTTATACGCATAAAATTGGATCCTATATTTTTAAATTGTTAATTATGTATTATAAATCATTTTAGTACTTTAAATTAGTTTTCGGAAACTATTTACTATTTTTATAAATTAAATAGGGAAAAAAGGCTATTTAAAATATAGCCAAAATGGCTTTCAATTATAGCCCAAAATCAAACCCTAATTTCCCAGCCCAATTTCAATTGAAAATCGACCCTAACCCAATTTTAACTCATACCCAAACCCGGATACCCACCTACTTCGTTCAATCAGGACTGTTGATTATCCAGATCAACGATCCCCATTCCCCTTCCTAAATTAAACCAAACGACCCCCCAAACCCTCTCATTCCTCACTCAACCGACTCTCATCTCTCCCTCTCTATCTCTGGTTCTCTCTAGAACCTTCCCCCCTCCCCTCCTCTCCGATGAACTTCACCCACCTTCTCCAGCCATCTCCTTGCCTGAATCCATAGTAGTCTCACAACCTACCAGCCTAATGGCTCCCTCTTGAACATGTGTCACCGTTTTGAGGCCTTCAAGTGAACCAGAGGCGGTTCACTTGCCTCCCATGGTTTCTCATGCCATTTTTCGGTCATCCATGGTTGCTCGAGTAAGATCTGTGACTTTTCAGGCTAAACCGGTAACTTTTCAAGGTTTTCTTACTTTCTCTAGGTTCTCCGAAACCCTAACTTTAAAGATTTTCCGATTTTCTTTCAGATCTGTAAATATTATGAACCTTTTGGTGTTTTCCTCAAATGTTTTTTCCAATTTTTCAAAGTGACTCTCCGTCTTCAAGATTAGGGTTTTCTTAACCTTTTTTTTTTAAAAAAGACTTCTCCTCTGATTTTCAGTATTGTCATGTGATTTTTGTCACTACCCAAAATCTACTAAGGGTCGTGATGGCGTTGGACACCGCTGTCAAGCAAGCCAACCAAAATACTTAATTAAATTCTCATTTTAATAATTTTGAAAACTATGATTTTCCTTCAATTTTACCAGTAAAAGATAATCGTTTCAAATCAAATTTGAATGTTAAGCAGTTAATACAAGATACCCAATAATCATCCCAGAACACGGTGTCACAAGTGCATGAGCATTTACTAGGGAATGACGTAAAATACAGTAACTGTCCGGAATACAAGTGGACAGAAATGAAAATACAGTACAATACTCTGAAGGAGACTCTACTGGCTGCGGGTCATCTCGATAATTGCAGCTCACCTAAGTCTCCATACAACCATGCCGCTATGCCACTAAGCCATTAACCACATATGAACCCGTGCAACAAAAATGCACAGCAAGTGTAGTATGAGTACGAAAACAATGTGTACCCAATGAGTATCTTGTCTAATCTCGAAGAAGTACAGATGAGAGGTCGATTTCGACACTTGCTAGTAGTCCAATAGTAATACTATTAATGCGATGCATCAAGGATTTATTAAGAACAACAGTAAATTCAAATAAGTCACGAAACAGGTAAGAGTTCCTTTTTATTAAAAGTCTCAAGATTCATAATCCATTAATTAACAATTATCTCAAGACGGGGAGAGCAAATATCAATATCAATAACTATCAAGGCAAGCAATACAAGCATGCGCAAATCATACCGAGGTCGTATGGTCCGATCCAACATAAATGTAAAATGTGCACTGCCGAGGGTGGAACGGCGCGAACCATACATGCATCTGTTACCACGCTCGCGAATCATACATGCGACGCGGTCAACATAAATAAACAAATACCCTGCTTGCGAATCATACATGCGACACAGGTACACGTAGAAATGCATGCTCAAACATCAAATTAAGAATTTGTCGGGAACATTTATCCAAGTAAAAGCCAATTCTCTTTTAGCGATATAAGAAAAAGAAGTTTAATCCTTTTAGAAATTCATTTACCAATTCGATAAGACTTAAGCAATTTAACTGCCAACAATATTACAGATATTCCAAGTATAGCATCTTTTTGGGTCCTAGACTACCCGAACTTACACATAATAGTAGCTATGCACAGACTCTTGTCACCTCGTGCGTACGTAGCCCACACAAATAGGAGCACATAAGCAATTATATCACCTATAGGGACAATTCCCTCTTACAAGGTAAGAAAGGAGACTCACCTCGCTCCGAAGATCTATAACCGGCATTCCACGCTCTTCCGAGGACTCGAATCGATGCACAATGCTCCAAAACTAGCCAATAATTATGCAAATTCATTAATATATGTTCAATTACTCATTACAATCCAATTTATAAAAAATCCTAACCCCGATCGAAAAGTTGACAAAATTGCCCTCGGGCCTACGTGCCTGGATTCCGAAATTTTTCGAAGATAAAGTTTATCCATAAACTCACGAACTCAAATATATGATTTTCTCATAATTTCATACCCAAAATCGTGGTCAAAATCCAAGAATACGAATTTTCTAGGCTTTCCTCAAACCCCCAAATTTCTACCAATTTACATGCTAAAATCCATACATAATCAACCTATTTAGCTCAAGATAGATGGGGTTAGCTTACCTTGTCGTTGATGATAAAAACCCCCACTTGAAGCTCTCCAAAATCGTCCACACCAAATGAAAATGGGGGAAAAATGACCAACCCATTTTAAAAGAACTTACTTCCTCCAGCACTTCCGCACCTGCGGTCACATGACCGCTTCTGCGGTTCCGTAGGTGCGGCCGCTGTACCGCTCCTGCGATTTCTCTCCAGGCTGCCCTTTCCGCTTCTTCTCCTCAACACCCGCAGGTGTGGTCCCGCTTCTGCAGCAACTTCAGCTCTTCCTATAAGTTCCAATTCGATCCGTTAACCACCCGGAATCCACTCGAGGCCCCAGAGACCCCGACAAATCATACCTACCAGTCCCAAAACACGTTACGGACTTTCTCAAAGCCTTAAATCATATCAAACAACGCTAAAATCATGAATCAACCTCAAATCCAAGGTTAAATGAACTTTGAAATTTCAAAATTCTACATTCAATACCGAAACCCGTCAAATCACGTATGATTGACCTCAAATTTTGCACACAAGTCGTATTCGATATTATGGACCTACTCCAACTTCCGGAATCGAAATCCAACCCCGATATCAAAAAGGTAACTCTCGATGAAACTTTCCAAAAAACCTTCTATTTCTATCTTTAGCCAAATGACTCCAAAATGACCTACGGACCTCCGAATTCACTTCTGATCATGCTCCCAATAACAGGATCACCATACGGAGCTATTCCCAGACTCGAAATCCCAAACGGACATCGATAACACCGAAATGCACTTCAACCCAAACTTATGAAATTTCTTCCAAAATGCTAACTTCCACAATAGGTGCCAAAACGCTCCCGAGTCATCCAAAACCCGGTCCGAGCATATGCCCAAGTCCGAAATCATCATGCGAATTTACTGGAACCTTCAGATCTCGATTCTGAGGTCATTTACTTTGAAATCCAATCTTAGTCAATTGTTTCAACTTAAATCTTCCGAAATGAGAATGCTCTTTCCAAGTCAACTCCAAACTTCCCGGAATTCAATTCCAATCATGCGAACAAGTCATAATACCTGAAGTGAAGCTACTCATGGCCTCACTTACCCGTGCACTTACCCGTGCTGCCACAACTCAGTCGAGCACATTAGCTCGATTAATCTGAAGATATTCTCTTTCCTTCAAGCAAATAAGCTTAGCGCCCAATTCCAGCATCCGAAATTCTCTGTCAGGACTGTTTCCAACATACGATCACCATATCAATCAGTACACGCTGTACCCAAACATGACTGCATAATTTTTGCTGAATTCACACCTTGCACCACTTTACTCACAGGACCACAATAACATTCTCTGACCAAATTAGTCGAAATTCCACAAATCTGATGCTCCCATTGCATCTCATGAATACATAGGTCTTGCTCTAACTCTTACAATGCCGCCACGACAGAAGAGATGTATAGAAATTTATAACCAACTGCCGAATCGACAAATTATTGGGTCTATACTTCTGACAAGAACCATCACCTCATTCTGAACCAAATAATGATCTTAGCTCCTTAATATACTTCATATAATCAGATTGCACTGATCCTAAATACAATGATCTCGTCTCACCCAGTACAAACTGCTCAGGCAATAAGCCACCCAAACATAACCAAAAGTCTCATATGATGCCACAATGCGCCAATAGGCTACTAATTCGAATGCGATACAAAAGGAAAAAGAACTCTGAAAAGGAAATCCAATTACCCTGCTCGCGAATCATGCATGCGACGTGGTCAACATAACTAAACAGACACCCCGCTCGCGAATCATACATGTGATGCGGGCACACAGCTAATATGAGCTCTCCTCAGAAAAATAGGAAACAAAACACATAAAAATATATACGGGGAACTGTACTCAACATCACATTATTGCGCCACGCAACCCGATCCAAACAACGTAGACATGGTGGCGTGCCACCCGATCCACACATAAAATTTATAAAGGAGTTACATACCGAGCCAGAATGCTCATTACAACAAAATACAGAATATCTGTCACAAGCACACTAAGTGCATAACACCATACCTGGGGAGACATATAGCGCCATAGGCTACAAAACTCAAGCACAACTGAGGTATGATATACGATCTGAATCTCGAGAGCCATCTTGCTCATATAACATCATCTCTGCGCGGAACCTCAACACATAAGAAATTCACCAAGCCGTTTCGCAACTCATACGGCGCAATATATCATTAAATGAAATAGCTGACGACGAAATAGTACCCCAACTACTCTTCCATAAGGAGCGCACTGCTGAAATGAACACATTTGGCCTGATATAGAGCCCATATTCACATTTAGATCCATCCACAGACCTCAAGCTAATTCTGATCACACTGAACTAGTCTAATAACCTTTCAAAGGTCCATAATAACTCCCTTTTTTCTCATAACACCCGAGAACTACCATCATGACCGGAGTAATACTCCACAGTCCACAACCCAATAAATCGAGTGCCCTCCAAGCATCAATTTTCAATTTAACGACATCACTACAATTTTCATACTTGGTTTAACTCTTCAATAAATCAAGTGACTACATGCCACACGTATACAACCTTCCCATTGGGCACGCTCCCACAACCTTCCGTAACAGATAATAGGTTTATGCATCCAAACCACCAGTCGTACTAACGCTGAAAAGCGATCAAGAATCCTTAACCAGGATGCAAAGCCTTTTTCACAAAGCACCAATCTCAGGTGACGCTAAGGACAATACCAACTTACTTTAAACATAGAAACTCCCTTCCTGCTCATCCGAGCCCGTGACATCCTTGTCAACACTGAACTGCAACCTTGATCCTTACTTCAATTTTCATACCACTTATTGCACCCATCATGCCAATATGGGATAGAACATGATTTTCATCATAACTCTGGAACCACTAATAGGTTAATGCTTCATCATATAAAAACTTTTCACCTAACTCACTTCAGGAGAACCATAGTAACACACAGGTGAATGCTCATAACCGTAGAATATGTAAATCCCAAAGTAGTGGTCTAAGCCACCATAGCCCTTCCAGGATCTGCCCCCACATAACAGACCATAACAGTAGAATGCTTCTGAATAACATCAATTACGGCGGCCGACAAGCCTCACACATTCCGTGACAATCACTTTCATAACTTGATCACGCTGAAGGAACTGATCACTACCACCAATATGCCAACTCAACTATAGCTGACCAATCAACCTTCTTCTAATTTATCCTTGATTGCCTTAGAAATAATAATAACTCCATTCAATGCATAACACTCTCCATCCGCAGTCATCCTGAGTGAACTTAAATCACGAGACCATGCTGTCTCAAATCCTACGAACCTTTTCATACCCCCCAATTGCTACACTGCAAGTCAAAACATCATAGGGCATTTTAGGCCTCTTCTCATAAGTTGCTACAAAAAGCGTGATTCTTAACCGTACCTATAGGCTCGAAATCATTAGGCACTAAACTTTACCCCTTTGAATCCACTAGGACCGTTGTTGAGAGCCACTCGCTCTGACTTGGCCCCGAATATAATCAACTCCATGAATCTTCTAGCACATGAATACCCTCTCAACGAAACACCTGGCAGAATCACTTCCCTTGAAACCCGCACCTATATAAGGCATAAATCTCGAATCCTTCCCCAAGCCTAAATGTGAGCCAATAAGGCCAACCATAGCGCACCTTTAACAATTCTTTTGCTCAAAATACCACTTATGTTCTTTTCCCATAGCTAAAATAACCCATCAATATACTAATAACCAGAAACCTCGCAAGTAGTTAACCATGCAACTCAATCATAGGCGGTAGGACTCTCCCAACTTAGCTTGAAACCACTGTTACACAAATCTAGAATTCACCAGGATTCTTTATCTCTTATTAACATAACATTGCACAATCAACTGCCAAAATTCTCGGAATCTTCCTGTACCACCCCTTTTATACTCTGAATCATCAGCCACATTCGCACGACCGATCTCTTTTCTGTACAACCAATAGAATTCTCGACAGAAGCCTCGCCAACCACGTGACCGCTAACCTACTCACAGGGAATAACCCACCTTTGGAAATCACTTCCCGGCATCTTCCAACGCTACTGTATGGGGTACAATTACTACGACATCAATAACCCATCCTGAGTACGGGCTTACTCTGTAGCTGCACAAGTCCATTCACCACTCGTGGACATCAATTAAATATGCGGCAACATCCTTCCAATTTAAAGCTATGTCGTATCCTTCTTCATTTCAAGCAGCTCCTTCCCGTTATATCAAATCTCCTACCGCATAATAGCCCATACCTCAAATTAAATCCGTAGACCCCAATCAGCAATCACTAAAATTACCAAATCATTCCAAACACTCCTTAAGGCGCGTAGTCATCCTACCACAAAGCCCATATGTAACTCCGCCACTCTCCTACATTGGCGGAACTCACCCTCTTTAATAGACTACTCGAGCTTTGCTTCTTATACCTGGACTTCTAAAAATTTTAACCACCGTCTGACACTCCCCACATGTCTTTCCTCATCCTTTACTACTCAGTTGTTGCCTTAAATAAAATCTATCTTCGTAGCACTTGAACCCACAAATCGCTACTAACTTTAAACCTTTTCGAAGATCACCTTTCTCGAGCCATCAACATTAGAAACACTGATTCAATCCTGAACCACCGCACCTCATGATATCTAAAAGTCATTTCTCCAATATTATTTCACAATATCTTACCCCAAAGTCAAATTGCAGAAGACCATAACACTGGCGAACTTAACACATACAATCGAGGACAATGACACTACATCGCATATGAAAATTCCACCACTCAAAAATACCAAGTCTTGTTAATCCATCCCCCCAAATCTGGAGATTCATAAGCTAATTGCTTTCCTTCTGCTGGAAATGAAATATCATATCTCTGAATCGTGTATTGAGTAGACTTCCTTTCAAATCATTCACCGCCCCAACACATAACCAAGTATCCTACCATCAAGTCAATACAGTGTGACAACCAATCACGAGCATCATAGCAACATGTGCATAGCCTCCAAGCTCTTATAGGCACAACTACCCAGCTGAAACGATAGAAAAATCCACCCGCAAGGCGACGATAATAGCCCAACCAACTATACCGAGAGAAACAGCCCGCACCACATCTGTAGTACCATTACATTTTCTCAATTCACGATTTATAATAAGCGCTTCATGTCGCATAAGATTTAGTAGGAAAGAAACAAAGGCATAAGCCTCAAAGGAATCAAAGCCGCACAATGAGGATTCAAGAAGGGAGGTGCTACTAACAGTCTTGTAGCCTCTGGAAGATAAGTACAGACGTCTTCGTACCGATCCGCAAGACTCTACTAGACTTGCTCATGACTTGTGAGACCTAAGGGAAGCTAGTGCTCTGATACCATGTTGTCACGACCCAAAATCCACTAAGGGTCGTGATGGCGCCGGACACTGCTGTCAGGCAAGCCAACCAAAATACTTAATTAAATTCTGGTTTTAATAATTTTGAAAACTATGATTTTCCTTCAATTTTACTAGTAAAAGATAATCGTTTCAAATCGAATATGAATGTTAAGCAGTTAATACAAGATACCTCATAATCATCCCAGAACCCGGTGTCACAAGTGCATGAGCATTTACTAGGGAATGACGTAAAATAAAGTAATTGTCCTGAATACAAATGGACAGAAATGAAAATACAGTACAATACTCTGAAGGAGACTCTGATGGCTGCAGGTCGTCTCGATAATTGTAGCTCAGCTAAGTCTCCATATCAACCATGCCGCTATGCCACTAAGCCACCAGCCACATATCAACCTGTGCAACAAAAATGCACAGTAAGTGTAGTATGAGTATGAAAACAACGTGTACCCAATGAGTATCCCGTCTAATCTTGAAGAAATAGAGACGAGAGGTCGACTTCGACACTTGCTAGTAGGACAATAGTAATATTATTAATGCGATAAATCATAGATTTATTAAGAACAACAGTAAATTCAAATAAGTCACGAAACAGGTAAAAGATCCTTTTTATTAAAAGTCTCCGGATTCATAATCAATTATTTAACAATTATCTCAATTCGGGGAGAGCAAATATCAATATCAATAACTCTCAAGGCAAGTAATACAAGCATGCACAAATCATGCCGAGGTCGTACGACCCGATCTAACATAAATGTAAAATGTGCACTACCGAGGGTCGAACGACGCGAACCATAGATGTATCTATTACCCCACTCACGAATCATACATGTGACGTGGTCAACATAAATAAACAAACACCCTACATGCGAATCATACCTGTGACGCAGGAACACATAGAAATACAAGATCAAACAACAAATTAAGAATTTATCGGGGAACGTTTATCCAAATAAAAGCCAATTCTCTTTTAGCGATTTAAGAAAAAGAATTTTAATCCTTTTAGAAATTCATTTTCCAATTCGATAAGATTTAAGCAATTCAACTGCTAACAAGATTACAAATATTCCAAGTATAGCATGTTTTTGGGTCCTAAACTACCCAGACTTACACATAATAGTAGCTACGCACCGACTCTCGTCACCTCGTGCGTACGTAGTCCACACAAATAGGAGCACATCACCAATTATATCACCTATAGGGACAATTCCCTCTTACAAGGTAAGAAAGGAGACTTACCTCGCTCTGAAGATCCATAATCGGCATTCCACGCTCTTCCGAGGACTCGAATCGATGCACAATACTCCAAAACTAGCCAATAATTATGTAAATCCATTAATATATGTTCAATTACTCATTACAATCCAATTTATAAAAATTCCTAACCTCGATCGAAAAGTTAACAAAATTGCCCTCGGGCCCACGTAACCGGATTCCAAAATTTTTCGAAGATAAAGTTTACCCATGAACTCATGAACTCAAATATATAATTTTCTCTTAATTTCATACCCAAAATCGTGGTCAAAATCGAAGAATACGAATTTTCTAGGTTTTCCTCAAACCCTCAAATTTCTACCAATTTACATGCTAAAATCTATACATAATCAATATATTTATCTCAAGATCGGTGGGGTTAGCTTACCTTGTCGTTGATGATCAAAACCCCCACTTGAAGCTCACCAAAATCGTCCACACCAAATGAAAATTGGGGAAAAATGACCCGCCCCCCGATTTTATAAGAACTTACTTCCTCTAGCACTTCTGCACCTGCGGTCACACGACCGCTTCTGCAGCTCCGCAAGTGTGGCCCCTCTACCGCTCCTGCGATTTCTCTCCAGGCTGCCCTTTCTGCTTCTGCGCCTCAACACCTACAGGTGCGGTTCCACTTCTGCGGCGAGATGACCGCATCTGCGGTCCTTACACTCGTAGCCATTTTTTGCTTCTGCGACACAAGGGCTGCTTCTGCGGCTCCGCACCTGCGGCCCAAGTCTCGTAGGTGCGGTTACACCAGCAACCAACAACATTAGCTCTTCCTCCAAGTTCCAATTCTATCCGTTAACCACCCGGAATCCACCTGAGGCCCCCGGGACCTTGACCAATCATACAAACCAGTCCCAAAATACATTACGGACTTTCTCAAGGCCTTAAATCATATCAAACAACGCTAAAATCATGAATCAACCTTCAATCCAAGGTTAAATGAACTTTGAAATTTCAAACTTCTACATTCGATGTCGAAAACCGTCAAATCGCATTCGATTGCTCAAATTTTGCATACAAGTCATATTCGACATTACAAACCTACTCCAACTTTCGGAATCGGAACCCAACCCCGATATCAAAATGTCAACTCTCGGTCAATCTTTCCCAAAAACCTCCAAATTTCTATCTTTAGCCAAACGACTCCAAGATGACCTACGGACATCCGAATTCACTTCTGATTGTGCTCCCAATACCAGGAGCACCATGCGGAGCTATTCCTAGACTCGGAATCCAAACAGACATCGATAACACCGAAATGCACTTCAACCCAAACTTATGAAATTTCTTCCAAAATGCGAACTTCTACAATAGGCCCCAAAACGCTCACGGGTCATCCAAAACCCGGTCCGGGCATACGCCCAAGTTTGAAATCATCATACGAACCTACTGGAACCTTCAGATCCTGATTCTGAGGTCGTTTACTCTGAAATCCAATCTTAGTCAATTCTTTCAACTTAAAGCTTCCGAAATGAGAATTCTCTTTCCAAATCAACTCCGAACTTCCCGAAATTCAATTTTGATATTGCGCACAAGTCATAATACATTAACAGAAGCTACACATGGCATCAAACTTCTTACAACACGCTAGAGCTCAAAACGAACGGTCTGGTCGTTACATTTTCTCCCACTTAAACATACGTTTGTCCTCGAACGTGCTGAGAACTGTAGCGAAGTTGTCCGAAATCACTGTTTAACACCTCGTGCACTTACCCGTGCTTCCACAACTCAGTCGAGCACATTAGCTCGATCAATCCGAAGATATTCTCTTTCCTTCAAGCAAATAAGCTTAGAGCCCAATTCTAGCATCCGGAATTCTCTGCCAGGACTGTTTCCAACATACGATCACCATATCAATCACTACACGCTGTACCCAAACATGACTGCAAAATTATTGCTGAATTCACACCTTGCACCACTTTGCTCACTGGACCACAATAACATTCTCTGACCAAATTAGTCGAAATTCCACGAATCCGATGCTCACATTGCATCTCATGACATACATAGGTGTTGCTCTAACTCTTATAATACCTC
This sequence comes from Nicotiana sylvestris, assembly GCF_000393655.2. Classification (NCBI taxonomy): domain Eukaryota; kingdom Viridiplantae; phylum Streptophyta; class Magnoliopsida; order Solanales; family Solanaceae; genus Nicotiana; species Nicotiana sylvestris. The sequence goes on from NC_091065.1 coordinate 50,909,346, forward strand.
CACGATGAAAAAGATGTGTAGAAATTCATAACCAACTGCCGAATCGACAAATCATTGGGTCTATACTTCTGACAAGAACCATCACCTCATTCTGAACCAAATAATGGTCTTAGCTCCTTAATATACTTCATATAATCAGATTGCACTGATCCTAAATCCAATGATCTCGTCTCACCCAGTGCGAACTGCTCAAGCAATAAGCCACCCAAACATGACCAAAAGTCTTATATGATGACACAATGCACCAATAGGCTACCAATTTGAACGCGATACAAAAGGAAAATGAACTCTGAAAAGGAAATCCGATTACCCCGCTCGTCAATCATGTATGCGACGCGGTCAACATAACTAAACAGACACCCCGCTTGAGAATCATACATGCGACGTGGGCACACAACTAATATGATCTTTCCTCAGAAAAATAGGACACAAAACACATAAAAACAGATACAAGGAACTGTACTCAACATCACACTATTGCTGCGCGCAACCCAATCCAAACAATGTACCCATGGCGGCGTGCCACCTGATCCACACATAAAATTCACAAAGGAGTTACACACCGAGCCAGATTGCTCATTACAACAAAGTACCGAATATCGGTCACAATTACACTAAGTGCATAATACCATCCCTAGGGAGACATATAGTGCCATAGGCTACAAAACGCAAGCACAACTGAGGTGTGATATATGATATGAATCTCGAGATCCATCTTGCTCATATAACATCATCTCTTTGCGGAAACTCAACACATAAGAAATTCACCAAGCTGTTTCGCAACTCATACGACGCAATATACCATTACATGAAATAGCTGATGATGAAATAGTACCCCGACTACTCTTCCATAAGGAGCGCATTGCTGAAATGAACACATCTAGCCTGATATAGAGCCCATATTCACATTTAGATCCATCCACAGACCTCAAACTGATTCTGATCACACTTAACTAGTCTAATAACCTTTCAAAGGTCCATAATAACTCCCCTTTTTCTCATAACACCCGAGAACTACCATCATGACCGGAGTAATACTCCACAGTCCACAACCCAATAAATCGAGGGCCCTCCAAGCATCAATTTTCAATTTAACGACATCACTACAATCTTTATACTTGGTTTAACTCTTCAATCAATCAAGTGACTACCGACCACACTTATATGACCTTCCCGTAGGGCACGCTCCCACAACCTTCCGTACAATAATAGGTTTGTACATCAAACCACCGGTCGTACTAACACTAAAAAGCGATCAAGAATCCTTAACCAGGATGCAAAGCCTTTTTCACAAAGCACCAATCTCAGGTTACGCTGAGGAAAATACCAACTTGCTTAAAACATCGAAACTCCCTTCCTGCTCATCCGAGCCCGTGACATCATTTTCAACACCGAACTGCAACATTGATCCTTACTTCAATTTCCATACCACTTACTACACCCATCATGCCAATATGTGATAGAACACGATTTTCATCATAACTCTGGAACCACTAATAGCTTAACCCTTCATCATATAAAAGCTTTTCTCCTAACTCACTTCAGGAGAACCATAGTAAAACACAGGTGAATGCTCATAACCGTAGAATATGCAAATCCCTAAGTTGTGGTCTAAGCCACCATAGCCCTTCCGGGATCCGCCTCCACATAACAGGACATAACAGTAGAATGCTTCTGAATAACATCAATTATGACAGCCGACAACCTTACACGTTCTGTCACACTCACTTGCATAACTTGATCACGCTGAAGGAACTGATCACTACCACAAATATGCCAAATCAACTATGGCTGACCAATCTATATTCTTCCAATTTATCCTTGATTGCCTTTAGAAATAATAATAATAATAATAACTCCATTCAATGCATAACACACTCCATTCGCACTCATCCCGAGTGCCCTTGAATCACGAGACCATGCTGTCTCAAATCCCACGAACCTTTTTATACCCCCCAATTACTACACTGCAAGTCAAAATATCATAGTACATTACGGGCCTCTTCTCATAAGCTGCTATAAAAGCGTGATTCTTAACCGTAACTATAGGCTCGAAATCATTAGGCACCAAACTTTAACCCTTTGAATCCACTTGGACTGTTGTTGAGAGCCACCCACTCTGACTTGGCCCCGAATATAATTAAATCCATGATCTAGCACATGAATATCCTCTCAATGAAGCACCCGGAAGAATCACTTCCCTTGAAACCCACACCTATACAAGGCATAAATACTGAATACTTCCCTAAGCATGAACATGAGCCAATAAAGCCATTACAATTCTTTTGCTCAAATTACCACTTATGTTCTTTTCTCGTAGCTGAAATAACCCATCAATATGTTAATAACCAGTAACCTCGCAAGTAGTTAACCATGCAATCCAATCATAGACGGTGGAACTCTCACACATAGCTCGAAGTAACTATTACATAACTCTAGAATTCACCAGGACTCTTTATCTCTTATTAACATAACCTTGCGCAATCAACTGCCAAAATTCTCGGAATCTTCTTGTAAAACCCCTTTTATACTCTGAATCATTAGCCACATTCGCACGACCGATCTCTTTTCTGTACAATCAATAGAATTCTTCGCAGAAGCCTCACCAACCACGTGACTACTAACCTACTCACAGGGAATAACCCACATGTGGAAATCACTTACCGACATCTTCCAACGCTGCTGCATGGGGTACAATCACTACAACATCAATAACCCATCCTGAGTACGGGCTCACTCTCTAGCTGCACAAGTCTATTCACCCCTTGTAGACATTAATTAAATGTCCGGCAACATTTTTCCAATTCAAAGTTATGTCGTATCCTTCTTCATTTCAAGTAGCTCCTTCCCGTTATATCAAATCTCCTGCCGCATAATAGCCCATACTTCAAATGTCTGTGTATCCCCAAATCCCTTGAATCCTGTGTGACTACTAATTCTGTGTGTGATCCCATCTTAAGGTGTTTGAGTTCTGTTTACTACTACAACTGCGTTCAATCATCTCTGTTACTGATTGCTTTCAAAATGGACTTGTTAGTCCAGTTTTTAACAAACTCCTTTCAAACATATGTTCTGTACTTTCACTATACTCTTAGAACACTAGGTTCTGCCCCTTTTGTGTAAGCCTTGCCTTGGGACCCTTGAGCTCCCTCTAAACTTGGACACATTAAAGCTGGCCTTTCCACACTGCACTTACTCTATCTTGGCTATAAAATCTGGGTGTGAGCACTGCCCAGGATCCCTTGAGGTCCTTAGGGAACTCTGACACACCTAGATATGAGGGAAAGCTATGAACAATCTCGGCACTTGAGATGATTGATTACATAACTCAGAGAGGAAGTCCTAATCAGGCTTCCTATAGTGTACCTTCTTATTTTCATTATGTAATTCATTTCAATGTTGGTCTGTAATAATTTGTAAGCAAGTATTGGGGTGGATAGTGAAACGGGATGGGGTAAATATGCATGAAATAGTCGTTAAAGGTAGAAAACATATTATTAGGTTTATGTTCCTAATTGCGCGATAGAAACCATGCTTAGAGCTATACATGCATTAGAAATCATGCCCTTAGTCTCATGTTTATTGTTTCATCATGTGTATCCTTACAAAATCATGTGTTAAAACCTGCTAATAATCAGTACTTTATTATGTTCTACACATCCACGTGCATTTAGAAATCCTGCTCTTAGGAAATTCTGCAATCCTGCCATATGCATTTAGAAATCTGGCTCTAGGAATTATGCATCATGAGTTTTATATATGCATATTATATACCATGTTTTAGGACCTCATATATACTTGCATTAACACTTAGTGCAAACTACTGATTATAAAAGAGGTACAAACAGTTTCACACTTGATTATCCTGTCTAAAATAATTGGTATAATCTCTGCATTCGTATCAACTAGAATATCATTTAGGGTAAAAAATATAATTCCCACTATTTTAATAACTCGGAATAACTACTGCACAATACTTACGCCTAGGCAAGCCCTAGGTAATCACTTAAATAAAACCGGAACTGCCTTTGTTTGATTATCAACTGTTAAAATTAGTAGGCAAGACTGATTCAGACTTTTTTTCTAAGTCATGTGATAGATCTAATTCTGCTGTAATCATTTAGATACCATGCTTAGAATTTTGCATTCAGACCTTATATGTTCTTATTTGTCACTTGGTATTTTGCCTTTAAACCTAAGGGTCTGCCTAGAACTTCCCTAATAGGATAGAAGTCCTAAACGCCTCCGAGACTGATAGAAAGGGACAGGTAACATCATGCAATAAGGGTAGAGACCAACCCTTGCTTTAATTGCCTCCACGAGGGGGGGGGGAGGGTAGATATGGATATAACGACCGGTGCTATAATACCAAGTGTAGCCCCTCTTCGAAGAGTGTCATACCGGGTATTGCATTGATGTGATCCATATTACAAACAAACCTAGGACTCCCTTTTATATTCATAAGCATGCTTAGTTTGTAACTCTTTTCAAAAGTCTTGTTTTTCATTAATCATTTTCAAACACTTTTGTATTTAAACCTAAATCCCCTACTATGTGAGCCTTACTTGTCTACTTGCTAATTGCGCAAATTCTCAAAAACTGTCTGGCCGGGAACCACACTAGTGGATCCTGAGGGGTGCCTAATACCTTCCCCTTAGGATAATTTCAAGCTCTTACCCTATCTCTGATTGCCAAAATATAGCTGCAAATGAACCCTATAGGTGCCCTAATGTAACATAAAAATCTTTAGGTGGCGACTCTCTAAAATTGCAAAAACCCCTTCCCAAAAGGAGAGAGTTGTCCCAACCAAAATGTCATGAACCCGATTTTGCGAGGAAAAAGGGGGGCTCGACAGCATGGCGACTCTACTGGGGATTTTTAGGCTTTTACCATTTCAGATTGTTCTTGTGAATTTGTACCTCCCTATGTACAATTACTTGTTTAAATTCTTTAAACATTTAATTTCTTCTTCAATAGCAAAATTGACATATCATTCTTGTTGCCTTCTTTTTTAATTGCTTTAAATTATAAAACTACTATATTTACTGCTTTCTTAACGTGCAAATACTTGTCAACATGATTTTAATTATTGCATAAACATGCTCAACATCATACTCCACTCGTGCCCAACAAATACTATAGCAACGCTTGATGAGTGGTTGCGCTTTTCCTATATCATTACCCCCTAAATTCGGAAAGGCGTATTTGCGGTAAAACTAGTCGATCAGCGGTGCAGTCGATAGTTCCGTGACTTTCCCATTGAGTTGTCCACTCAAGGGTACCAGTCTAAAACCCCATAGAAACTTTACTCTGTTTCAATTGTGCATGCATCATGGTCAAACCTAGTCGGGTCAGTTATGTTGTCCACATAATGATCCTTTAAGATAACCTTGTCCAAAAGTCCACTGGGTTTCCTTAAACCCAAACGGACATCATCACATTTTGTGCATTTATTTAGAGAACTAAATGTCGATGTGATGATCATAAATGAATAAATAGTCGAGTCCGCTGGGGGTAGGCTCTAACCCTTTTGTTTTGCATAAAATGAGGCAAAAGGTCCACAATTTTGGTATGGTTAGCACGTCCCCACTCTTGCTGGACTGGTGGAGGAGTCTTCCATCGAATGACCAAATCAATGAGTATAAAGAGGGGGCCACCAAAGCTAGCGAAAGGTTGGAATATCTAGAATACAGTCTGCTGGAATTGGAAGGAAAAGTGAGGAAGAGAGTCACCGACTGCTAGAACACTGAGGGAAACAAAGGAGAACACCTCGCAAAGGCATTTTTACTTGTAAACCTACGTGAACTAGAGGATTTGATCAATGAGAGCATTTAACCTAATGAAGGTCCTTCTGAGGCCAAATAGATTAGGTTTACTAGCTTTCCAAATGTAATAAGGCCAAGTGCCAGTAATGACTTTTTATTATCTTAGTATCGTTTTGGGATTTGTCTATTTTTAAATTATGAAATGATGCCTTTATTGGCATACGAAGTTCTCCAAATCTATTTGTTACTAGGCCTACCTCGGGCACAAAGAGGTTCCCAAATTAGGACGTGCTCTACATTCCCGCACTATGTGTTTAAATATTGCAATACTTTTCATAATCCTCACTGATTTGGTTACCTTTTGTTTTATTTTTATTATTCCCCTCCCCAAAGGTTAGTTCATGAACTCTGGCATCATCATCTTATTTCATAGGATCTAGGGGCCCTCCACCCACTCCTCCTCTTAGTCCTATTAAAAGAAAGAACAAATGCAAGATGGAAGATTTGAACGACATCAAGAAATAGAACACGGCTGAACGGGTAGAGTCCATTGATGGCCTGGGTATTCGGATTCCTAACGAGAATATGTCACAACTTAAACAGAAACTGTTGAAATTCCAAGAAGAGCTCGATCAGGTTCGGAATCTGGGAAGCCTGTCATATTCCCTCAGCACCCCAGATATCAACTTCCCCAACGCTCCAAACCCTATACCTCCTCAAAATATCCCAAAACAACAGAATCATACCGCTCCTCACCATTATGTTGATCCAACAAAGAACCAATTTAACACCTGCCATACCCCAAACAACACTCAACTACTCATCCCAGAACCTCAGAACTCCACAAATGACCATTTCCATACCCATACACCAGGCCACCATAACACTCCTATCTATGTGGAGACAATGCCACACTCCACCCAACCTATCTTATGCACACCTAAGTCTGATGAAAAGGAGCTACTTATTAGGAACTTGGCTGAGGAACTTAAGAAACTAACTAGCCGGATTTAGGGCTTTGAGGGAAGAAAAGAAATTGAGGGGCTAAACTATGAGGATCTCTGCATACTGCCTGATGTCGAACTACCCGTGGGGTACAAACCTCCTAAGTTCGAGATATTTGATGGTAAGGGTGATCCAAGGGTCTATTTGAGGACATATTGCGACAAGCTAGTTGGAGTAGGGAAAGATGAAAGAATCCACATGAAGCTGTTCATTAAGAGTTTGAAAGGAGATACATTATCTTGGTACATCAGCCAAGATCCCAAGAAGTGGTCAAGCTGGGTAGCATGGCATCTGACTTTATGGACAGATTCATGTTTAATACAGAGAACGCACCAGACGTGTTCTATATCCAGAACTTGAAAAAGAAGCCTACAGAGATGTTTGCGAGTATGCTACTCGCTGGAGGTCTGAAGTTGCTAAGGTCAGACCTTCCTTAGAACAGGAGCAAATGAACAAGTTCTTTGTCCGGGCTCAGGACCCATAGTACTATGAACGGCTGATGATGATTGAGAACCACAAGTTCTCCGACATTATCAAATTAGGTGAAAGAATTGAAGAAGGTATTAAAAGCGGTATGGTTACAAACTTCGAGACCTTACAAGCTACAAATAGGGCTTTACATTCCGGTGGTGTGTCCAAGAAAAGAGACGTAGGGGCCGTGATGGTAGCACAGAGGACCAAATCTCCCCTCAAATACCAAACTTACCCAACACCTCAACTCACATACCAGCCAACCCCAAATTACCAAGCACCCTCACCCCCATACCAAGCTCTGCCACCAACTTATCAGATATTTCCACCTCCTACATATCAACCTACTTCATCCAGATACTCTTAACCCGCTCATGTCTACCGAACTTATAATGCCCAACCATCCTATTATCAATCACCCCTTGCAAGCCAAAATTCCCTAGACCCCAACCTAATTTTGATCGCAGACCTCCAAAACAATATACAGCCATCGCTGAACCCATCGACCAGCTGTATGAGAGGCTCAAAGTTGTTGGTTATATCATCCCCATCCCTACTGCAACCCCTGAGAATCCTCCTCAGTGGGTTAAACCAAACAAGTCATGTGCATACCACTCCATAATGAAAGGGTACACCATCGATGAATGCCACTCCTTGAAAGACAAGATACGGTCTTTGATTGATAACAAGATCATTATGGTAAAGTAACCCACTCCAAATGTTTGCAACAACCCTCTGCCAGACCATAAGGGGGGAGGTATCCACATGATTGAAGTAGAAGATGATTGGGATCCAAAGGGATCAATTGGGTTGATCACAGAAGGTGATGACCCGAAAAACCGACAATTACTCTCAATCCAATCACAGTCCAGATCCAACCGTTTGAAAGAGCTGAGGTGAATATGTCTATACCTCTTGAGTTTGAAGTGGCACCATCTATAAAGATACTAGCACCAATCGAGGTTGAATTTATGTCTCCGGCAAATGCACCCGTACCATTTGAGGTTGCAGTCTTGCCACCCAAGGCACATGTTCTATTCTAAATAAGAATAGCCGCACTGGTCCCAGTGGCGATGTCTACCATGCCACCATTTTATACAAATGTTGTACCCTGGGACTATACAACCGAGGCAAAAAGGAAAGGCAAGGTCAGGATTGAAGAAACTGTCGCATCACAGGGTATGACAAGAACTGGTAGAATCTATACCCCTGAACATCTAGCCAAATCAAGCAAGCTGACCTCCAATAGGCCACCCCTCATTGAGACAGGTCCGGACGACCTTTGGAGGAAAATACAGGCCAAGGAATATTCGATCATCGACCAGTTAAACAAGACGCCAGCACAAATATACATTCTGTCTTTGCTGCAAAACTCTAAAACACATAAGAATGCTTTATTGAAGGTGCTGAATGAATCATACGTACCAAATAACATCACTAGCGGGGAAGTGGCAGTAAAGTTTGAATGGAATCACCAGGAAGTAATCATTCACGGCGACGGTAGCAACCCTATATACAATCGTCAGACCATTCCGGCGATCGAAAGAAGAAGGAAGCTGGGTGGAGAGACTTACCACCATATTGAACGGGTCAATGCTATAGACAAAGACAAATGGTGGGATAGAAAAATCGAGAGTACACTAAGTTGGAGTGGGTACGAACCTGGCAAAGGGCTCGGCAAAAACCTCCAAGGAATCTCCAAACCCATAAAACCCAAGAAACATGGCAATACCTTCGATCTGGGATATGAATACACCTAGGAAGAGTTCTACAACTGGTGACCACCATGGCGTGGTCCTTATTATCCACTGGAGCAGCCAATACCGCATCTGGAGTAGACCTTCCAACAGGCCGACATTATTTATGGTTTAGACAAAGAAGAAGCACTTGCAGCAGTGAAGAACTTGTTTTTAGAGGACAGTAATATGGACTGTTGTGTTATTCTCGAAGAAGAGTGGGAGGAAGTCCCTTCCATACAGGCTGTGAGCAGAGGCGCACATCTCGATAACTGGACCATCATGACAACCAAAGCCCAATGAGCCTCGGGGTAGTAAGGCTAAAACAAGCATTATTCCCTCTTTTAATGATTTTCTTTTCGTATTTTCAATTCCCGCAATAAGATCTTCGATGTTCAAAACAGTTATTTAATTTATCAAATGCATGTTTGTTTTTTCTTGTGAATTAATATCTATTGCTATCTCTCCTTACTTTACCCATACAACATTACTATTACTTGTCTTGATGAACCAATGACTATGACATGCAATGAGACAATGTGACAAACTGACATTGATTCAAAGGAAGATGGTATACCTGACGAGATTGTCAAAGAAGTTGAGAAATTTGAGAACAGACCTAAGTCCAACCTAGACGAGACCAAAATTATCAACCTGGGGCATGTAGAACGTCAAGGAAACACGAATCAGCATTCATCTGTCGCCATAAGAGAAGAACAAATATACATAATTTATAAAGGAGTATGAGAACATATTCGCCTGGTCGTATGATGACATGACTGGTCTGAGTACGTCTATTGTGGCTCACAAACTGCCAACTGATCCAATGTGTCCACCGGTAAAGCAAAAGCTCAAAAATCTCAAGCCTGCTATGAGTTTGAAAATCAAGGAAGAAGTCAACAAGCAGATCGAAGCTAAGTTTCTCAAGGTAGTAGAATACCCGACATGGTTAGACAACATTGTGCTAGTGCCAAAGAAGGATGGGAAGGTCAGAGTCTATGTCGACTACCGAAATCTCAACCGGACCAGTTTGAAAGATAATGTCCCTTTGCTGAATATACACATCCTGATCGACAATTGTGCCAAGCATGAGTTACAGTTATTCGTAGATTGCTTCGTTGGTTATCATCAGATCTGGATGGATGAGGAATATGCTGAGAAAAAAGCTTTCATTATGTCGTGGGGAGTGTACTGTTACAAGATGATGTCATTCGCCCTGAAGAATGCAGGGCCCACCTACATAAGGGTCATCACTACCATTTTCCATGATATGATACACAAGGAGATAGAGGTATATGTGGACGATGTTATTATCAAATCCAAGAAGGCCACTAATCACATGGAAGATCTGAGGAATTTCTTCAATAGATTGCGGAGGTACAACCTGAAACTAAACCCCGTAAAATGCGCATTTGGGGTTCTTGCTGGGAAATTGCTTGGGTTTATTGTGAGCCGCCGGGGAATAGAACTAGATCCATCAAAATTCAAAGCCATTCAATAACTACCACCGCCAAAGAACAAGAAGGATGTGATGAGTTTCTTGGGAAGGCATAACTACATCAGCCGATTCATAGCACAGTCTACAGTTATCTGTGATCCAATATTTAAGATGTTAAAGAACGACGCCGCTACCAAATGGACCGAGGACTGCCAAAAGTCCTTTGATAGAATCAAGAAGTACCTGTCAAAACCTCATGTCTTAGTCCCGCCCTAGCCAGGTAGACCATTATTACTCTACCTCGTAGTGTTGGATGGAGCTTTCGGCTGCATTCTTGGGCAGCGTGATAAAACATGGAGGAAAGAACAAGCCATTTATTATCTCAGTAAGAAGTTCACCCCGTACGAGGCCCGGTATTCTCTATTGGAACGCACCTGTTATGCTTTGACTTGGGTAGCTCAGAAGCTGAGTACTACTATGCCTATACTACATATATCATATCAAGAATGGATCCCTTGAAGTACATCTTTCAGAAACCCATGCCCACCGGCAAGCTAGCCAAGTAGCAAATCATGTTGAGTGAGTTCGACATTGTTTATGTAACTTAGAAAGCGGTCAAGGTACAGGCACTAGCAGACCACCTTGCTGAAAACCCCGTGGATGGAGGATACGAACCCTTGAAAATGTATTTTCCTAATGAAGATGTATCATTCATAGGAGAATACATTGTGGAATCCTATGAAGGTTGGAGAATGTTCTTCGATGGAGCAGCAAACTTCAAAGGAGTTGGCATAGGAGTAGTCCTAATATTAGAAACTGGTCAGCACTTTCTGGTGTCTGCCAAACTCAAGTTTCCCTGCACCAACAATATGGCCGAATATGAAGCCTGCATCTTAGGACTCAAAATAGTCATTGACATGAGCGTTCAAGAGCTGCCAGTAATTGGAGATTTAGACTCACTTATACATTGGGTACGAGAAGAATGGGAAACCAAGAACTCCAAGATACTCCTATATCTGCATCACGTACAAGAGTTGAGGAAAAGGTTCACAATGACGGAATTCCAGCATGTTCCCAAAATCCAGAATGAGTTCGCCGATGCATTAGCTACCCTATCATCTATGATACAGCATCCAGACAAGAATTTCATTGATCCCATTCCAGTGAGAATCCATAATCAGCCAGCTTACTATGCCCATATCAAAGAGGAAGCAGACAGAAACTCTTGGTTTCATGATATCAAGGAATATTTGGCAAAAGGAGAATTCATGGAGCTTGCTAATCCTGTTCAGAAATGCACTTTTGGAGATTGTCCAACAACTTCTTTCATAGTGGAGGAATCCTGTATAAGAGGACTCCCGATTTGGGACTATTAAGATGTGTCGGCGCAAAGGAAACATCCAGGCTGCTAGAGGAAATTCATGCTAGGACTTGCGGTCCACATATGAACAGTTTTGTCTTAGCAAAGAAGATACTCTGGGCTGGTTACTTTTGGATAACTATGGAGACGGACTGTATCCAGTATGTCCGGATATGCCACCATTGTTAGAGTCATGCAGACATGATAAAGGTACCTCCAAGCGAGCTTAACACAACAAGCTCACCGTGGCCGTTTGCCGCCTGGGGAATGGATGTTATTGGACCAATCGAGCCTGCTACTTCCAACGGACATAGGTTTATCCTAGTAGCCATCGACTATTTCACCAAATGAGTCGAAGCAGCATCTTACAAGGTAGTGACTAATAAAGTCGTGGTAGACTTTGTCCGTGACCACATTGTTTGTCGATTCGGAATTCCAGAGTCAATCATTACTGATAATGGCTCCAACCTCACTAGAAACTTGATGAAAGCTATGTGTGAAAGTTTTAAGATCAAACACAAGAATTCCACAGCCTACAGGCCTCAAATGAATGGAGCTGTAGAAGCCAACAACAAGAATATCAAGAAGATATTGAGGAAAATGATAGAGAAGCATAAGCAGTGGCATGGGAAGTTATCATTTGCTCTACTACGGTATCGCACCATAGTCCGCACATCAACCGGGGTAACCCCCTATATGTTGGTTTACGGTACAGAGGATGTCATTCCTGCTGAGGTAGAAATTCCTTCCCTAAGGATCATACAAGAAGATGAGCTCGACGGTGTAGAATGGGTGAAAAGCTGTTGTGAGCAACTAGCCCTTATAGACGGAAAGAGAATGGATGCAGTTTGCCATGGTCAACTCTATCAGAACGGAATGTCCAAAGCCTTTAACAAAAGAGTAAAGCCAAGACAGTTCACACCGGGGCAACTGGTATTAAAGAAAAATTTTCTGCATCAAGATGAAGCCAAAGGGAAGTTCGCTCCCAACTGGCAGGGTCCATACATGGTTCATCATGTTTTGACAGGAGGAGCCCTCATACTTGCAGATATGGATGGAGAAGTCTAGAAAAGCCGATCAATTCAGATGCGGTCAAACGCTACTATGTGTAATCTTTATGCTTTCCTTATATGATGTAAATTGAACTACGCCTGACCTGATTTCCGTTTAAGAGGTGATACGTAGGGAGCCCTATGGGTTCGGTCACACTTCAATAAAAAATTTATTACCCCCCCCCCCCCCGCAATTGGAAACTGGGGCAAAAGTTTGAGGAGGACCCTCAAAATTCCGAAGTAATTTCAGCCGATCACCGCACGAGCATCAGTCAAAAGCGTCAACCCATCAAACTGGGGTAGAATTTTGAGGAAGACCCTCAAAATTCTATAGCAGGAGAGGTTGCAATGTCCTGAACTATGTCACAATCGCCGGTTCATCTAAAAGCTATTTTTAATTATAAGTTTATATTATATTTTTACAAAATCATGCATGTTTATTATTGAAACTACTTTGTTTAGCAATGCTACCCCAATGATACAGATGATATCACCAGGTCAAAACCGAATGAGTCAAGCAAGGCCAGCGGGGATACGAACTAACCTCCCCCTTACAAAACTCACGATTTTTCTTTGGATGCAGGCACTAGGATTGCGAAATCATTAAACATACTGTACACCCATGGAACAAACATTGTTCGAGAATACGACTCTTCAAACCGTTGCACTTGCCAACATTTGCTATCAGTACGCACCAGTGATGTCACGTATGTCACAATGCTCCCAGTAATCACAACGCCGTAATCTGCTATCAGCTAAGAAAACTCTACTATAATTTGTTATTTTATTTTTGCATAAGGTTACTATATGGCCTTCTGAGACTAAACGATGTCTCCATATACATTTGCAATGCATAAGGCTACTATTCTGCCATTAAATCTGCATAAGGCTACCATTCTGCCTTCCGAGACTAAACGATGTCTCCCCCTGCATCTGTATTGCATAAGGCTATCATTATGCTTTCGAACTTGCATAAGACTACCATTATGCCTTCCGAGGTTAAGCTCTACCTCTATCTGCATCTGTATTGCATAAGGCTACTATTCTGCCTTCCAATCTGCATAAGGCTACCATTCTGCCTTCCAAGGTTAAGCTCTACCTCCATCTGCATCTGCATTGCATAAGGCTACTATTTTGCCTTCCAATCTGCATAAGGCTACCATTCTGCCTTCCGAGGTTAAGCTATACCTCCATCTGCATCTGCATTGCATAAGGCTACTATTGTGCCTTCCAATCTGCATAAGGCTACCATTCTGCCTTCCGAGATTAAAGCTCTACCTCTATCTGCATCTACATTCGCATCTTTGCATAAGGCTACTTTCTACCTTTCAAGGCTAAGCTCTGCCTCCAATTTTCTTCAAAACTAAGCACTATCTCAAGCACTATTTATCTTGCTTTTCTTACGGGCTAAGCTTTGCCCTTCAATTCGCAAGACTAACCTTTGTCTTGTTCATACTACTGCATCCTTCATGGGCTGAAATATCACCAACTCATCCAAAGGCATCATCGTTCAGAGGCACCATGTCATGGCCTGAGGATCTCTTTCAATCTTTTGCATATCATTATTCAAAGGCGTCATGGTTCGGAGGCACCATCCTCAAAGCCCAAGAATATCATTTCATGGCCTGCGAATCCTTTATCATATGCTTCATGGCCCAGAACATCATGGTCTAAGGCCATTATCCTTATCGTCCGAAGACAACCTTCATGGTCCAACGGGAATTTGCATCATATTTAAATTTACGTATAATATATGCTAGTATTGCTTATTTGCAGGTAAACCGGCGAGCAACGGCTATCCCGGCAGGAGCGATCCCACTCCAGTCCCCGCAGCCATATCAAACCTAACCATTCCCGTAAACCGTCCACTCACTCAGCCCTTGATGTTGCGTCCGTTCTTGAAATATATTCATCAGCATACTTCGCAGGTAAATCCTGAAATACATACAACCTGATTCCTATGAAACCAAGGATATGTAGGCAGCTCAGAAGCCAGGGTGTCGCCTAAATCCTCCTAAATCATTTTGCTCGGTCAAAATTGACCATCATTTCTTTACCCGAAAACTCTTTCATTCTTCCCGGGTAAAGAGGGGCAGCTGTTGATACCCAATATTTTCCCTATATATTTTCAATATGCAAAATACCTTCAAAATAGCATATATATATATATATATATATATATATATATATATATATATATATATATATATATATAAGCATGTCCAATGTTTTTATTATTTTTTCCATAATTTTAAGGTTTTAAATTAATTTATTTTTCTCCCTTTTTACCCATAGAATCCCCAATAATTATTTCCAAAATTACTATTTTGATAATTCATCTATTGGATTTTTATATTTATGCCAAAATATGGCTTAACTAATGTTTACATATTTTTACAACTTTATTTAGTATTTTTAAAGCTAAATTGCACATAATTGCAATATTAGCCGTTTTAAGGTTTAATTGTGTTTTATACGCATAAAATTGGATTATGTATTTTTAAATTATTAGTTATGTATTATAAATCATTATATTACTTTAAATTAGTTTTCATAATCTATTTACTATTTTTTATAAATTAAATAGGAAAAATGGCTATTTAAAATATAGCCAAATTGGCTTTCAATTATAGCCCAAAATCAAACCCCAATTTCCCAGCCCAATTTCAATTAAAAACCAACCCTTACCCAATTTTAACCCATACCCAAATCCGGATCCCCACCTACCTCGTTCAATGACCATTGATCATTTAGATCAATGATCCCCTTCCCCCTTCCTAAATTAAACCAAATGCCCCCCCCCCCCAAATCCTCTCATTCCTCACTCAACTGACTCATCTCTCCCTCTCTATCTCTGGTTCCCTCTAGAACCTTCCCCCCTCCCATCCTCTCTGATGAACTTCACCCACCTTCTCTGTCTATCTCCTTGCCTGAATCCATGGTGGTCTCACCACCTACCAGCCTTATGGCTCCATCTTGAACGTGTGTCACTGTTTTGAAGCCTTCAAGTGAACCAGACGCGGTTCAATCGCCTTCCATGGTTTCTCATGCTATTTTCCGGCCATCCATGGTCGCTCGAGTAAGATATGTGACTTTTCCATCTAAACCGGTAACTTTTCAAGGTTTTCTTACTTTTTCTGGGTTCTCCGAAACCCTAACTTTAAATATTTTCCGATTTTCTTTCAGATCTGTCTTAGATCTATGAATATTATGAACCTTTTGGTGTTTTCCTCAAAGGTTTTTTCCGATTTTTCAAAGTGACTCTCCATCTTCAAGATTAGGGTTTTCTTAACCTCTTTTTTTTTAAAAAGACTTCTCCTCTGATTTTCAGTATTGTCATATGATTTTACTATATTTAAACGGTTTGGTTATGTTTTACTCTGCCTGGTTTATCGTATTGGAAACCCTTTGTATTTTTGGTTCTATCCGGGGTCCTGGAACTGTCTTTGTTTATTTTGCATGTATACCTGTTTCGATTGAGTTCTTTATGGTTAGATCCTTTTCTTTGTTTATCTTGACTTATTCTGAGTTCTCACCACTTTTTAACTCAGCTCTGTTAAAATCCTAATTTCTTAAAGATTTTCTTCACTTATTACTGTGAGTTTAAAGACTTTCTTTACTTGTTTCTGACCTTCTTTAACTGTTAGTTTGATTTTTCACTTTGGTTCTATGTGTTA
Source organism: Nicotiana sylvestris (assembly GCF_000393655.2). NCBI lineage: Eukaryota > Viridiplantae > Streptophyta > Magnoliopsida > Solanales > Solanaceae > Nicotiana > Nicotiana sylvestris. The sequence goes on from NC_091065.1 coordinate 50,925,850, forward strand.
GCCATGACTACTTGACTTGTTGATTATCATGCTTCGAGTGGGTTCTTTTACCTCTAAGTCTTTAGCATACGCATGTCACTTCTGTATGTTTGTGTTCATCTAGCTTGCTTCCTTTTGTCGATATGCCTGGCCTTGCATGTCTGATAAGCCTGTTCATTCTTCTCTATTTATATGTCGAAGTGCAGAATCGTGACTCCCTCTTGATTGATCGTGATTTCCTTAAATTACAGTTTGAATGCAAGGTTTTCTTATAAATCCCTAAATTTTACTCGTTTGTTTATGTTGATTGATTCCATTCCCCTATTTACTGTGGTACTTCATTCTTGTTGAATCCTTTCCTCAAATTAAGTATATTATCTACTTAGACTCAGTTATATACTCTATACTTTTACTACCCCTTATATGGTACAAAACCAATCTTTCTTAAGACTGATTTTCTTTCCTTAAGTTATCCCTGTTAGTATCTCTTAGGCTGTAATTCCTTCTTTAAAAGGGGAGTACTTGTATTAATGGGATTCTAAATGTGATTACTTCCATATTTATGCTAAACCTTTACATGTTACCTTATTTTCTACCTATTTTTCAAAAGCTATAAATACTCTACCCTCTCTTCTTTAAATAGACGAACAAAAATTAGTTCAGAACACACACATACACGCTCAAACTCTCTCTTCTTTCTCTAGTACTTGTTGTCACACCTCCTTTTTTCATTATACCCCGGAAGGGTATAAATAAAGGAGTTTTTCCAATTAAAGGACGACCGAAATGGGATTTATTATAAAGATTCAGAGTCACCACTTGGGAGATTTATGGTATCCCAAGTCATCGGTTGAATCCCGAATTGAGGAAAATATGACTCTGTTTAACAGTCCGCGAACCAGAAATCCGAGTAAGAAATTCTGTTAACCTGGGAGAAGGTGTTAGGCATTCCCGAGTTCCGTGGTTCTAGCACGGTCGCTTAACTATTATATTCAGCTTAATTATCTGATTTCAAACATTTTGAACCTATGTGCATTTTTACTTTAACCGCTTTTATTTAATTTTTAAGGAAAAATTGAACGTTGTTTAAAAACATGTCTTTGGATCGCGCCACATAAAATGCATCCGCAATTCGGAACACATTTTATTCAACGTTTTAGGATTTGATTTGGGTCACATAAAATGCACACCCGAGTTTAAGGAAAGTAATTTTTATATAGCGCGCCTAAAGCAACTACGCATTTTAAGTTTACGAGGGCCATGTAAAATTCATTAAATGGCTCACCTCGATTTCTAAAGGATTAAAGTTAACTAAGTAAGGGCCATAATTGTTGGCTTGACTAATATGGCACATCTCAAACCAATTGTAAGAGTCTAATTAGTTAAGGAGAGCTTAAAGGAATTCTAATTATTCTAGGCTAATGTTCAAGCCAACTTAATAACTATTGGGCTTATGTTAAATTGAAGCTAGGCGTTCAGCTGAAATGTCATTGGGCTGGCAGCTGGCCCGAATGAGTTGTAAGGCTTTGGAGAATCGGATATGGACTAAGTCCGGACTCGAGATCGAGTCTCCCAGCATGCGAAGGCATCAGAGTACTTGTGCACAATTCCTTTAATGCGGGGAAGGTCACTAGCAATCTCAAATGGCCTTGATTTCATTAATTGGGCCAACGCTGGGCCTAAGTTTTCTGAACCCGTCTTTATGCACAACGAATTAATTATAAATCCATCAAGACATTTCATGAAACATGAGATGGAATCAACTCTTTACTTATGGATTCAAGTTATTCAAGTACAAGATAACTAATTAGCCATTCAGAAATTCCAACACCATTTCTAATCGAAACTGCCCATGCATAACTGATAAAAAAAACACCTGCCATTGATATCTCTAATTAATTAATGAACTCAAATTGAAATAGGCATGTTCCCAATACTATCAAAGTACCTGAACCTAACATACAGATCACTTGGGTCTCCACAAGATACCCAATCACGGATTCATACTATTAACAAATAAATACAAAGAGGTCAATATTATTTGTGGTAAACAAGCTTTGATCTAACACTATTAGGCGAATATATTTACTTAACATACCCTAAGACTACTCCATACAGTCCCTAACAGATAGCTCTAGCACAGATTGAATAAATGAACACCAAACAGAGTCCAATTACAAGTCCCAAAATAAATCTCAAAGGTTCATGGCATAACATTATTTTACACCTACTAGAACAGAAGACATGGCCTAACAAATCAAATGAAACGAACAACAGAGAAAGACATCTAGCAAGTAATAAGAATTCTCATTTCTTCATAACACTTGAAACCTCTTTACATGTCTAGAATCAAGATGTGTACCTGGAATTGAAGAAAGAAATAAGGAGAATAAGAAGTTAATCAACAGCAGCAGTAGAGTCAGCCCAGAAATAACCAATGACACCAGCTTTTAACCAAACTTTGAATCAACAGAAATATCAACTGATGCCCAGCAAATAAAAAAAACAGCCAAAATTTGAACCAAATATTTGAAAACCAACCAAGTTCAAACCATTCTAGCCCCTGATTTTTCAAAGATTGTTTCAGAAGTGAGAGCCTCAAGAATTACAGAAACTTTCAATGGAACAGTAATTTTTGTTGTTCCAGCAGTTTTCTTTTTGATTTTTTGTATTTTTCTATTTCTTTGGGTCTGTATTTTTTTAAACTCTTCCAATCCTCTCTTGAAAGGCAAGATAGAGATACATTTATAGGCAAGCAAGGTAGGGCAGACTTCAGATTGTGATTTTGCACTTTAGCCCTCTTTTAATTTTTATTTTTGCTCAGGAAACCTTAGTTCAAAAATCAGATTTACCAACTAGCCTCCACCCCAGCTTCCTAGAAGTTTCCTTGGGCTGTTACAAAAAATTCCCTCAACCAATTACCCCAAATTACCCCTCAGACCTCTGATATTTACTTTAGAAATCCAAACGGGTCAAATTAACTCAAGGATATAGACCAAATTAAACGGGCTACATTTGCGAGATGAGTCAACAACAGACCAAAGCCCAATTTGTAAACAACCCTAAACTCTATGAGCTTCTGAGAGACAGAACCATCCAAGTACTGGAACAATTTTAAAACTAAGACCCTAAACTAAATTACTAATAACTGACACAAAATAGAGGGAATTAATTGAATTGCTAGACGATTAACTAACTAAGAAAGGACCCTGAACTAATCATGCATGCATGACAAAACTTCAGAACAACTAAACAAAAACCCAGAAGAGGAGATGAAGAAGAAACACAAAAGGAAAGATAAACAACTAAACAAAACGGACAAAGAAGATACGTAACGCCAGCCAGAAGCCGATTTGACAAACTTTGCAGGGCTTTTCAAATTCATGACCGGAATAGCCCTTAATCGTGTATTTTCATGTGAAAATACGCGAATAAAGTCTGTTTCAGTCTGAAACCTTCAGCACACCCGTTAATTTGGACCTTCAGCACACCCGTTGATTTGGACTTTGGGATTTTAGGGTTCTTCTCTTCAGACCAAGATTCGAGAAGTTCTGAGCAGATTCGAAGGAAATCGGTCCGGGATTTAGAAAGAGGGGAGTGGGGGGTCATGGGGTGTTATTTTGGTGTCGTTTGCAGGTGGCACCGCCGGTGGACGGTGATGGAAATTGGGGCGGCTCCGTTAGGGTTAGGCTTGGGTGTTCTGGTGGGGCGTTGAGCAGAAGGGTTTTGATGGGGGTGGGACAGGTTTGGACATATAAATACTCCCCAAGATTTAGTTCTGAGCCGTTCGATCAAGTGGATATCAACGGCTCAGATCGACACTGATCGAAACGACGTCGTTTCGTTTGAGGGGGGATCCGGACCGGGTCAGGCGTGGGTTGGGCCGGGTATTGGGTGGCTTCATTTGGGCTGGGACGGTTGGACCGGATTTGAACCCAAATTTGAACCTTCTTTACTTCATTCCTTTTTCCAATTCATTTTTTCTTTCTTTTTCTTTTTAACAAAAATCTTTTTCTTTTCCAAAATTGAAATTAAAACTTAAATTGAATCATAAACCAAATTATCCTACCATATTATATTAATTAACCCTAATAATTGTTACTACCAATAATTAAAAACCAAATTAAAGGGAAAAACTACCAAAATTCGACATTAAAATTAAAAGTGCAAAATAAACTATTTTTATGATTTTCCCATTTTTTATAAAATAATTGATTTGTCTATTAATCCTAAAAATGTAAAATTAAATCCTAAATGCACATGCAACATATTTTTGTATTTTATCATCTATTAAAATGCACAAACAAAATGCAAAAAATTAACAGAAAATGCCACAAAATCCGACAAAATTGCAAACATTGACAGAAATTATTTGTTTTGAATTCGTTGGAATAATAAATATTGGAAAAAAATCACGTGCTCACACTTGTGGTTCTGCTTGTCTAGCCGGCTAAAATCCAAGGCTAGACTGTGGAATTCTACTTGCTTTACCTTTCTGCACTTTGCTTTCTCAACTGGTATGTCCTAGTTTAATTTTAAAGCCTCAACAACAACATGCTTCTTTTATTGTCTACTTCAACTTGTGGTTCTATTGTGAAACCTGCAGTTGAGTTACATTACTAGCATGTTATTATGCCTTTCATGTCCTTTAAGTTAATGCATCCCCTTATGTGTGTTTCAAATCATGCTTTTTCAATCACTTACTGTGTACTTACCATCTTATGAATCCCAAATCCCTGTTCCTGCCATGTGTTTATGTTCTTTCTGACTGGTTTGGGATTATGCCAGTACCAACTATTGATGAGCATGTCCAAACCAGTCCCAAGACCCTTGCTGGGGTTATGTATTTACAGTCAAATGTCTGTGTATACCCAAATCCATTGACCCCTGTGTGACTACTGATTCTGTGTGTGATCCCATCTTAAGGTGTTTGAGTTCTGTTTACTACTACAACTGCTTTCAATCATCTCTGTTACTGATTGCTTACAAAATGGACTTGTTAGTCCAGTTTTTAACAAACTCCTTTCAAACATGTGTTCTACACTTTCACTATACTATTAGAACACTAGGTTCTGCCCCTTTTGTGTGAGCCTTGCCTTGGGACCCTTGACCTCCCTCTGAACTTGGGCACATGAAAGCTGGACTTTTCACACTGCACTTACTCTATCTTGGCTATGAAATCTGGGTGTGAGCACTGCCCAGGATCCCTTGAGGTCCTTAGGGAACTCTGACACACCTAGATATGAGGGAAAGCTATGAACAATCTTGGCACTTGAGATAATTGATTACATAATTCATATAGGAAGTCCTAATCAGGCTTCTTATAGTGTAACTTCTAATTTTCATTATGTAATTTATTTCAATGTTGGTCTGTAATAATTTGTAAACAAGTATTAGGGTGGATAGTGAAAAGGGATGGGGTAAATATGCATGCTATAGTCGTTAAAGGTAGAAAACATATTATTAGGTTTATGTTCCTAATTGCGCGATAGAAACCATGCTTAGAGCCATACATGCATTAGAAATCATACCCTTAGGTCTCATGTTTATTGTTTCAGCATGTGTATCCTTACAAAATCATTTGTTAAAATCAGTACTTTATTATGTTCTACACAGTCACGTGCATTTAGAAATCCCGCTCTTAGGAAATTCTGCAATCCTGCCATACGCATTTAGAAATCCTACTCTAGGCATTCTGCATCATGAGTTTTATACATGCATATTGGATACCATGTTTCAGGACCTCATTTGTACTTGCATTCACACTTAGTGCAAACTGCTGATTATAAAAGAGGTAAAAACAACTTCACACTTGATTATCATGTCTAAAATAATTGGTAATAATCTTTGCATTCGTATCAACTAGAATATCATGCTCTTAGGGTAAAGAATATAATTCCCACTGCTTTAATAACTCAGAATAACTACTGCACATTACTTACGCCTAGGCAAGCCTTAGGTAATCGCTTAAATAAAACTAGAACTGCCTTTGTTTGATTATCAACTGTTAAAATCAGTAGGTAAGCCTGATTCGGACTTCTTTTCTAAGTCATGTGATAGATCTAATTCTGATGTAATCATTTAGATACCATGCTTAGAATTATGCATTCAGACCTTATCTGTGTACGAGTCATGCTGTCTAAATGCGTTACCTGTGGAGGTATACCTAAGCCTTCTATTTGCTTCTGTATTTTCCCTAAAATGCAGTCTTATATGTTCTTGCTTGTCACTTAGTATTTTGACTTTAAACCTGAGGGTCTGCCTATAACTTCCCTAATAGGATAGAAGTCCTAAACTCCTCCAGGACTGATAGGAAGGGACGGGTAACAGCATGCAATAAGGGTCGAGATCAACCCTCGCTTTAATTACCTCCATGGGGCGGGAAAGGGTAGATATGGATATGATGACCGGTGTGCTAATACCACGTGTAGCCCCTCTTTGAGGAGTGTCATACCGGGTATTGATGTGATCCATATTACAAACAAACCTAGGACTCCCTTTTATATTCATAAACATGTTTAGTTTGTAACTCTTTTCAAAAGTCTTGTTTTTCATTAATCGTTTTTAAACACTTGTGTATTTAAACCTAAATCCCCTACTATGTGAGACTTACTTGTCTACTTGCTAATTGACCAAATTCACAAAAATTGTTTGGCCGGGAACCACACTAATGGATCCTGAGAGGTGCCTAACACCTTCTCCTTAGGATAATTTCAAGACCTTACCCTATGTCTGGTTACCAAAACATAGCTGCAAATGAACCCTATAGGTGCCCTAACGCACCTTAAAAATCATTAGGCGGTGACTCTCCAAAATTGCAAGAACCCCTTCCCAAAAGGAAAGAGTTGTCCCAACCAAAATGTCATGAACACAATTCCGCGAGGAAAAAGGGGGGAGCAACAAGGTTCATATTGATGGTGTGGATGTCCATAATGTTAATCAAAGGTGTAACGACCTAAAATCATTTCGAAAGGTTTAGAATGTGATTTAATGAGTCTAGCATGCATTATATATAATATCTATTTTACTCTATCGAGCCGCACTATAGTCGGCCAGGTACGACCCCTATTATGCAACCACTGATCAGTTGGGTTTACCGAGCTCTATGTGGCCGGGTACGATTCTACCGAGCCTTATGATGACCGAGTACGTTTTTACCGAGTCCTCTTTGAGGCTGGGTACGATACGATGATGATGATGCCCATAGAGATATATGTTTTTAAAAGTTTATGTATATATATTTATTATGCATTTCATGTTAGTAGCCCCCAGAGGAATTCAAATGTTACAGGTTGTATCTCATCTATCTCTCTTTACATTACTGTTCTTGTTTATGTGTTCCTGCCTTACATACTCGGTACTTTATTTGTACTGACGTCTTTTTTGCTTAGGGACGCTATGTTTCATGCCCTCAGGTCCCGATATACAGGTTGATATTCCTCCTAGTAGGCTATCTGCTCAGCGAAAGGTGGTGGTTCACTCCACTTGCTCCGGAGTTGCCTATTTGGTCAGTATGATTTGGACATATATTGATTGGTATGGAGGGGACCTTTCCCGACCTTTATGATTTGTATGTACTCTTAGAGGCTTGTAGACATATGTCATGTATATGAAAGATTGTATGGCCTTATAGGCCTATATTCAGTGTACGAGTGTTCATTTTGGTCTTATAGGACTGTATGTCACATGTATTTTCTACATCATATTGTGTCGTCCTATGCCTAGTATTCCTTTATGTTTTATTCTGGTTATCTCATTATGACCCTCTTGGCCCATTTACCCATGATAGTATTATAAGAAAGATAAGTTATGTTGGCACTCAGTTGAGTAAGGTACCGGGTGTCCGTCGTGGCCCTTCGATTTGGGTCGTGACAGTTGGCTTACTTATTATTGGAGGTTAGGTACCATCACGATCTTTAATAGGATTTTGGATCATGACAAGTTGGTATCAGACCCCTAAGTTGATAAGTTCTACAAGTAATGAGCATGTCTAGTAGAGTCTTGTGGATTGGTATAGAGATGTATGTGCTAATATTCGAGATGCTATCGGATTATTAGGAAACTTCACTTCTGTCAATTCATTATCATGCGAAATTGTTTATTCCAAAGTTTGAACCGTTACCTTCTATTCTCTCATAGATAGTGAGGACATGTTCTTCGGGAGAAGTGAAGCAGGCACTAATGTCCCCTGTTAGAGCCGTGAGAGGCTAATGTGCGGCGCCAGAAGTCCTGCTAGAGCCGCAATTATGTATCCATGAGTAGCTCCAGCTGAGGAGCATATGCCTGATCATGTTGAATAGGTAAGACCATCTCAGGCACCTGAGGGGCCTATTGCTACACTTGGACTTCAGTAGATTTTCGCTCACATTATGAGCCTGTTTGAGAGCTTGGCTCAAGCATGATTGATTCCAAATGCACCAGCTACTTCACAGGCGGGGGAAGGAGCCTAGACTTCCATTGCAATTACACTAGAGCAGCTGGTTCATGTTTAGAAGACCAAAATATTCTGTCGGTACAACCAGTTGTTGCAGTTCAGCCCGAGATTGGGCCAATCTTGTCTACTGAAAAGCAGAAGTGAGTGGAAACGTTTCAGAGACCATCCTCCCCATTTCAGTTGAAGGCATATTGAGGATGCACAGAGCTTCTTGGATAAGTGTCATCAAATTTTGTTCACTTTGGGTTTAGTGGAGTTGAATGGGGTCGACTTTACCATCTTTCAATTGGCAGGGCCAGCATACAGAAGGTGCATACTTATGAGTTTAGTAGTCCATCTAGCACAACACCACTCATATGACCTCAGTGCTCCATTCTATTTTGGAGGATTTTATCCCACATACTCGCAAGGACAAGTTGCGTAGTGAATTTGAGAACTTACGAGGAGGGTATGACCGTGTCCTAGTATGCTATGAGGTTTACAGAAGTTATCACGTTATGCAACTCTTCTAGTTTCTACTAAGAAACAAAGAGTCCTTAGATTTGGGAGGGACTCAGCTACAACCTTAGGTTCCGGATGGTACGCGAGATAGGGACTACGACTACCTTTCATCAGGCTATAGAGATTACTAGGAGGCTAGAGCATATTCACATGCAGAAGAGAGAGAGAGAGAGAGGATAGGGAGGTTAAGAAGCCTATTGATTTAGGATGATTTAGTGGTGTCTACTCTGGGGGCAAAGATCGTCACGGTAGAGGCTATGTCAGTTGACCAGTTTATTCAGTAATAGGGATTTACGTGGTGCTCCAGCTAGCTATGGAGTTCAGAGCACTCGTATCGGATAGACATTTTTCAATTCATCTCCAGTACGAAGTTCTCACAATGGTTATTCCAATCATCCAGTGTAGACTCAATCACATCAGTCGCGTCCACAAAGAACTTGTTTAGTGATTTTCCCAGGTTTCAAATGAGTTTACCTTAGCAAGGTACTTAGGTTATGATTTTCTCTATAGATGCTACACCACCAGCACAACCAGTTGTAGGTGGGGGACAAGCGGGTAGAGATCATCCTACAGGGGAGGCCAGGCCCATTGTTATGCTTTCCCTAGTTGGACTGAGGCGGTCGCATCAGAGGCAGTCATTACATGTGTTGTTTCGGTCTGTTGTAGAGATGCTTTAGTATATCCGGGTTGCACTTATTTGTATGTGTCATCCTACTTTGCATCATAGTTGGATATGTCTCATGATTCTTCGAATACTCTTGTTTATGTGTCTACACCGTTGGATACTCTATTATGGTGGATTGTGTCTACCATTCTTGTATGGGTACTATTGGGTGCTATAAGACTAGGGTAGATATTTCATTGCTTAATATGGTGGACGTTGATTCGATTTTGGATATGGATTGGCTATCTCTGTACCATACTATTCTTGATTATCATGTTAAGACCATGGAGTTGCTATGTCGGGGTTTCCAAGGTTGGAATGAAAAGGTTCTTTAGGTCATATTCCTAGCATAGTAGTTTCTTTTCTGAAGGCTCAACGGATGGTTGATAAAGAATGTTTGGCGTACTTAGCCTTTGTTAGAGATGTCATTGCTGATAATCCTACGGTGGATTCAATCTCCGTAGTGAGAGAGTTTTCGGATATGTTCCCAGTAAACATGTCGGGCATGCCACCCAATAGGGATATTAATTTTTGTACTGATTTGGAATCGGGTACTCAGCCTATATTTATTCCACCATATTGCTTGGCTCCAACAGAGTTGAAGGAATTTAAAAAGCGGTTGGAAGAGTTGCTAGATAAGCCGTTCATCTGGCCGAGTGTTTTTGGGGTGTGCTAGTATTATTTGTGAAGAAGAAGCATGGTTCCATGAAAATGTATATTGACTACAGGCAATTGAACAAGGTTACCATCAAGAACAAGTATTCAATGCCTCACATTGATGATTTGTTTGATCTACTTCAAAGTGCTAGGGTGTTTGAAAAGATTGGCTTGAGATCAGATACCATCAATTGAAGATCAAGGCTTCAAACATTTCTAAGACGGCTTTCAGGACCCGTTATGGGCATAATAAGTTCTTGATAATGTCTTTTTGTTTGACGAATACTCCGACAATTTTCATGAATTTGATGAATAGTGTGTTCCAAGCTTATTTGGATTCATTTATCATTGTGTTTATTGATGATTTCTTGCATTATTCCCTTAGTAGCGAGAAACACGAGAAGAATTTGAGGATTGTGCTTCAAATTCAGAGGGAGAAGAAGTTATATGCTAACGTTTCCAAGTGTGAGTTTTGATTGGATTCAATAGAATTCTTAGGCCACATGGTGTCTATGAGGGGATCAAGGTAGATCCAAAGAAGATTGAGGCAGTTCAGTGTTGGCCCAGACCGTCTACAGCCACGGAGATCAGGAGTTTTCTGGTTTGGGTGTTTATTTTTGTCGCTTTGTGGAGGGTTTCTTTTTATTGTAGCTCCATTAACCGAGTTGACTCAGAGGGATGCTCCGTTCAGATAGTATGATGAGTGTGAAGAGGGAGTTTAGAAGCTCAAGACTGATTTTACTACAACCCCAATTTTGGTATTACCCTTAGGATAGGGATAGTATGCGGTCTATTATGATACTTCGCATATGGCCTTTGGTGTATGTCAACGCAAGGCGGTAGGGTAATTGCCTATGTGTCACGCTAGTCGAAGCCCCATGAGAATAACTATCTGATACATGATTTAAAGTTAGCAACTATTGTGCACACACTCAAGATTTGGAGGTATTACTTGTGTGGCATATTTTGTGAGGTATATACGGATCATCACATTCTCCATAACCTATTTAAACAGGGTGATTTGAATTTGATGCATCAGAGGTGGTTGGAGTTGTTGAAGGATTACGATATTAATATTCTTTATAATCCAGGGAAGGCTAATATGGTAGCTAACACCTTGAATAAGAAGGTAGAGAGTATAGGGAGTTTGGCATTTATTCTAGTTATGGAGAGTCATTTAGCTATAGATATTCAAGCATTGGGCAATGGATTGGTGAGATTGGATATTTATGAGCTGAGCAGAGTCTTTGCTTGTATTGTTTCACAATCATCCTTGTTTGAGTGCATTAAGGCACTTCAGTATGATTATCCCCCTTTTTTATCCTTAAGGACAAGGTGCAAAACGGTGTTGCTAAGGAGTTCACTATTAGTGATGATGGTGTATTGTGAATTCATGGTCGAGTTTTTGTTCCTAATGTCGATGGCTTTAGAGAGTTAATTCCTTATGAGGCTCACAGTTCACGGTATTCTATTCACCTAGGTGATACAAAGATGTATCATGATTTGAAGCAGAATTATTGGTGGAGGAGGATGAAGAAGGACATTGTTGGGCATGTTTCCATGTGTTTGAATTGTCAACAGGTCAAGTATTAGCATCAGAAATTGTATTTTGCTTTAGAAGATTGATATACTGGAGTGAAAGTGGAAGTGCATTACAATGGATTTTATGGTAGGGTTTCCACGGACTTTGAGAAAATTTGATGCCATTTGGGTCATTGTGGATTGAGTGACCAAATCGGCGTAATTCATTTTTGTTATGACTTTCTATACTTTAGAGAGGTTGGCTAAAATCTACACTAGATAGATTGTTCTCTTTCATAGTGTGCATGTCTCTATCATCTCAAACTGCAACACCCAGTTTACTTTGCACTTTTGGTGAGTTGTTTGACATAAATTGGGCACACAGGTAGAGTTGAGTATTGCATTTCACCCTCAGACAGATGGGAAGTCTAAGAAGATTATTCATACCTATGAGGATATATTGAGGGAATGCACTATTGATTTCGGATGTCAGTGGGACCAGGTTCTAACATTAGCGGAGTTTGCCTACAACAACACTTGCCATTCTAGTATCTAAATGGATCCATATAAGACCTTATATAGGAGGCGGTGCCATTCTCCAATTGGTTGGTTTGAGCCTGGGGAGGCTAGGTTATTGGGAAAAAACTTGGTTCGTGATGCTTTGGAGATGGTAAAGTTAATTCAGGAGAGGCTTCGCACAGCTCAATTCAGGCAGAAGGGTTATTCTGATAGGAAGGTCGTGATGTGGCTTTCTTGGAGGGTGAGAAGGTTCTTCTTAGAGTTTCACCGATGAAGGGCATGATGAGGTTTGCAAGAAGCACAAGTTGATCCCGAGGATTATTGGTCCTTTTGAGGTGTTAGAGAGAGTCGATGAGGTTGCTTATAGACTTTCTTTGCCTCATAGTTTTTCTGGAGTTCATCTAGTGTTCCATTTGCGTAGAAAGTATCATGAGGATACTCCATATGTTTTGGAGTTCAGCATAGTGTAGTTGGATGAGAATCTAGCTTGTGAGGAAGAGTCGATGGCCATTTAGGCAGGCAGGTTCGGGAGCTCAGTTGCAAAGAGATCGCGTCAATAAAGCTGCAGTAGAGAAGTCAACTTATCGTTGAGGCAACTTGGGAGACCGACCATGATATGTGGAGCAAATATACTTGCCTTTTTGGCATTTAAGATATGATTCTAAACTCGTTCAAGGACGAACATTTTCTTAAGAGAGGGAGAATGTAACCATCCGGTTGGTCGTTTATGTATTTGAGACCTGTTTTTCTATTTGATGCTTCTCATATGCTTTTTTATTGTTTTGTGACTTGCGACGATGATTGTCTTGGTTCCTGGATGTTTTTGGAGTGAACTAGAACACGTAGTTCTATTGTTGAAAGCTTAAGTTGACATTTATATAAACAACCTCAAATTGGTGATTTGATAATTCTAATAGGTTCATATGGTGATTTTGGACTTAGGTATATGTTCGACTTAGATTTGGAAGTTCCTAGGATGTTTTGCCTCTATTTGCCAAAAGTTTGCAATTTGAAGGTTTGGAGAGTTCATAAGTTTAATCAGGAGTTGACTTTGATGATATCGAGATCAAATTATTGTTCTATAACTTGGAAAATGTTTCTTTTGTCATTTGAAACTTGTGTGCTGAATTTGGTTACAGTCCGAGTTGGTTAGGCATGAATCAGATGCTTGGTTGGGAATTTTTGTAGTTCTTGAACTTTAAGGCATGCAACATTAGTTTTGGCTCTTGCTTCTTGGTTGTTGATGTTATTTTGATGATTTGCACTTATAAGCGAGTTCGTATAAGGTTTATATACTTGTGTTGATTTTTGGAGTAAAACTCCAGGGGCTCAGGTGAGTTTTAAATTTGTTTCGAGTTGATTTTGAAAGTTGGGAGGTTGATGGTGTTGCAGTCATCGCATTTGCGATATTTTGATCGCAAATGTGGGGTCCGCATTGCAGACTTTAGCTTGAATTTGTGTGTTACGACCCGAATTTTCCACCCTCGAGAGTCGTGATGGCGCCTACTAGTGAAATCTAGGCAAGCCAACTATTTCGATTTAATTACCCTTTTTCAAGTCTTTAAGTCATTATAATTTCAAAACAACATATCAAAACAACGAAAATAATAATATCAATAACAAAGCGGAAGACGAAATCTGATAATTTAACTTAATACAAACTGCGGAAGTCTAAATACATCTCTACCCAAAATTTGGTGTCACAATTTCACAGACTGTCTAAGAGTACTACAAATAAAGTCTGAATAGAAATACACAGATCTGTCTCTGTAAGTAAAAATAGAAAGAAATGATAGAAGGAGATGCCAAGGCCCGCGAACGTATACAGGACTACATCAGGTCGCGTGTTGGACTAAAGGCAGCAACCTCACTGCGGTCCAAACACTCCGGTACCAGTATCTGCATACAGTGCAGAGTGTAGTATCAGCACAATCGACCCTATATGCTGGTAAGTGCCTAGCCTAACCTCGGTGAAGTAGTGATGAGGCTAGGACCAGACTACCAAATAATCTTGTGCAGATAAATCATATACAATGGAAAATAAAAGCAGATATTCATAGTTAAAGATGGGGAGGGGAAAACATGCTACGGGGAGTATCAGATAACAACAAAATACCAAATAGGAATATAAAGAAACCAGAATTTAATTGCCATCAATAATGAGGAAAACAAACACACCATTCACTTCCATTTCTTTCTTGTTGCAGGTGTGCAACCCGCTTCCATTTCATATATCTCGTTGCAGGCGTGAAACCCGCTCCCATTTCATATATGTCATTGCAGGCGTGCAATCCGCTCCCATTTCATATATCTTGTTGCAGGTGTGCAACTCGATCCCATTTCAAATATTTCCATGACGTCGTGCCACCCCTTCCCATTTCATATATCTTGTTGCAGGTGTGCCACCCGATCCCATTTACAAATCAACATCAATCACAAAAGAATCTAGGCAAGGGAACAAAAGTATAACAACAACATCCCGGTAAGGGAGACAATATCGTAAAGAATAACATCCCGGCAAGGGAGACAATATCATAACCAATAACATCCCGGCAAGGGAGACAATATCATAAACAATAACATCCTGGCAAGGGAACCAACAATGATAATCAACATATTAAGCATGAATAAATCTCAATAGAGTCACAACAATTACAACACTAGACCCACGGGCATGTTTGACACCGACGTATAGATACTCGTCACCATGCCTATACATCGTACTCCAAAATTAACACATAGCAATTAAGACACAACTCATAATCCCTCAAGCTAAGGTTAGACCAAACATTTACCTCAAACTTCCACGGCTAACTCAAGCCTCAAACACCGCTTTTCCTTTAGAACTCTCCTCCAAATTACTTGTATCTTGCCCAAATTAATTTAACAACATCAATAAATGCTAAAGAATTCATACCCAATGCTTAATAATAGGTTTTCTATCATTTTCCCCAAAAAGTCAAAAATCGACCCCAGGCCCGCTTGGTCGAAACTTGAGGTTCGGACCAAAACCCGATCACCCATTCACCCATGAGCCCAAATATGCAATTAGTTTCGAAATCCTACCCCAAAATGTGGTCTAAATTCCAATTATTCAAAAGCCCTAACTCTACCCAAATTCCTAATTTATACCATAAAACCCCTAGATATTTGGATGAAAATTGATGAAATGCAAAGGAAAATCGAAAGAAAAAGGTTTAGAATCGTGTACCAATGCTTTGGGGAAGAACTTGTTCTTTAAAAATCACCTCAATGCTCTCTAGTTTTGAAAATATGAAGTTATGGACGCAATCCCGATTTGCTACTATTTTTAATTCACTGGATAGGCCTTCTTCGCGTTCGCGGCGGGCCTGTCGCGTTCGCGAAGGGTCATGCCTAGTTGCCTTCGCATTTGCATTTAGTGGCTCACATTCGTGGAGCTTTAGCTCCTCAAGACATTGCGTTCGCGGGCCACTGGTCACGTTCACGTAGAACAAAAATCCCTTTCCCCCTGCCCCAGCCAAAACACCTTCACGTTTGCGCTAGCAGGTCCGCGTTCGTGAAGGGTAGCACCCTCAAGGCTTTGCGTTCGCGTCCTGTTTCTCGTGTTCGTGTAGAAGAAATTGTCCTTTATTCTGACTTATCCTTCGCGTTCGTGAGACTCCTTCTGCGAACACGAAGAACAAAACTCCAAAATACCAAAAACTGAAAACCTGCAACTTTTCCTAATTATAAAAACCTATCTGAAACTGCCCCGAGCCCTCGGGGCTCCAAACCAAAATTCATACTAACTCAAAAACATCATATGGACTTACTCGTGCGATCAAATCATCAAATTAACAGCTTTAACAATGAATTTAGCATAAAAATCAAAGAAAAATCTCAAGAACACTTAAGTTTCGAATTTCACAACCGAGGGTCCGACTCACATCATTTTAAGTCCGTTTCTTACCAAATTTGACAGGCTCAATCTAAACACCATATAAGACTTATACCAGGCTCCGGAACTAAGACACGGGCCCGATACCATAAATTTCAAATACATTCAAATTTCCAAAAACCCTTGAAATTTCAGTTAAATAATTTTCTTCAAAAATTTATTTCTCAGGCTTGGGACCTCGGAATTCAATTCTGTGCATACGCCCAAGTCCCATATTTTCCTACGGACCCTCCGGGACCATCAAATCATAGTTCAGGTCCGTTTACCTAAAATGTTGACCGAAGTCAACTTAAATTAAATTTTAAAGGCTAAATTAACATTTTCATCAAATTTCCACATAAAAGCGCTCTGTATATATGCCTGGACCGTGCACCAAATCAAGGTGAGGAAAAAGGAGGCTTCTAAGGCCTCAGAACATAGAATTTACTTACAAATCAAGTGATGATGTTTGGGTCATCACATTGTGATATGGGGCTGGGAAGGCCTGCATCGCATTTGCGGCTGTCACTTTTGAGATTGAAGTTTAACATTTGCGAGGGTTGGTCGTAGGTTCCTTGTCGCATTTGCGATGTTTGCTGCTCAGGTGCTTAATTTTCATTTACTAGCCTAGTTTCACTTTGGAAGTCTCACATTTGCGAACCACTGGTCGCGAATGCCATAGCTGCAGCTGGGTTTATGTTCATGTTCCGTGTTCATGTTCGTTTATATAAACGAATCACTGGTCTCACATTTTCATTTATGTTCATGTTCCGTGTCGCTTTTTGAAAAGCTTTTATGTGAAATTTTGAAGAATGTCAAAAATTTGACTAAAAATGAGCCTAGGGTTGAGTACGGTTAACATTTTATATAAACGATCCCTAATAGGTATTTTGACGATTTTTGGTTGTAACTTTAGACTTGGGTGTATGCCCGGAATTGAATTCAAGGTCTCTAGATTGATTTGACTTGTTTTTCCAAAAGTTAGCAAATTAAAAAATTGAAAATTTCCTAGGTTTGACCGTAGGTTGAGTTTATGGTTAAGGAGTTTGAATTTTGGTTTTGAGACTTGGTATAGATTCGTTTTTCTATTTGAAACTTGTCTGTAAACTTTGGTACAAATCGGAGTTGGTTTGATAGGATTCAGATGCTTAGTTGTGATTCTAGATGTTCTTAAGTTTTCCTTTAAAATTTTGTTTGTTTTGATGTTTAATTTGTAGTTTTAGATGTTATTTGGGTGTTTTAATCGCGCGAGTGACTACATATAATGTTATTACACTTTTGTTCATGTTTAGTTTTGATCCCAAGGAGCTCAGGTGAGTTTTAGACGCATTTCAGATGAGTTTGAATAGTGTAAGAACCGCTGGTGTGCTTAAGTTCTAGTGCTGGGTTGCAGGTCTCGCAATTGCGAAGACCTGTTCGAAATTGCAAACTCCGCTTGTGCAACGTTGAGCTCACAATTGTAATGGGAGACTAGATAGGGTAGCCTTCTCATTGGCAAAGAAATGTTCAAAATTGCAGATATCCCATGATTCGCATTTTCGACTGAGCCCTGGTCTTACACAGGTTAACAAATGCGAACCTTTGATCGCATTGGAGGTTGTACGGGAGATCGCATTTTCGATATTTTTTTATTAATTGCGACTATAGTAGGATGGGTACATAGTTCGCAATTGCGACCAGTTTCTCGCATTTGCGATGCTCGCAGTTGCGAACAAGTATTCTCAATTTGTGACATCTGCAATTGGGTAAAAGAGGGGGAAAATCAGACTTAGCTCATTTTACAGCATATCTCAACCCTAAACACTCTATAGGTGATGTTTTAAGAATTTTTCTTTCCAAAATCATTAGTAAGCAACTCTAATCCACTTTCTTTCAATTCCCCATTACTTTTTACGAGATTTCAATATCAAATTTAGGATTTTCATTGTAGAAATTAGGGATTTGGGGAGAAATTTGAGATTTTGTAAAATTGAGATTTAGACCTCAAATTGAGATCGAATTTCGAAACAAATCACATAACTGGGCTCCGGGGGTAAATGGGTTATCAGAGTTTAGTTCAAATCTCGAGTTTTGACCAAGTGGAATCGGGGTTGAATTTTGTTTAATTTTTTGAAAATGATCAAAATTGAACCACATTCATTAATGGGTAGTTTCTAAAGTTTATTTTGCATCGTTTGATCGATAATTTACTAGATTTGGTTGGTTTGGAGGCTTGAATAAAAGGCAAGGTCGTGGTTGATTGATTGCTTTGTTCGCGGAGTGAGGTAAGTGTTGTGTCTAACCTTGACTTGAGGGAATTAGGACTTGTTGAATTATTTGTTACTTAAATTATGTGGGAAAATAACGTATATGTGAGGTGACGAGTGTATATACGCCAACATGTGATTCATGCAGGATTTGGATATTTATTTCTATAATTTTGTTTATTCCATGATATCTCTTGTTATATGCTTTAATTGTTACATATTTTTACTTGACTTCTATGCTATATTTTATACTTCTTACTTAATTGTTAGATGCCTTAATTCTTTCATTCCTCACATATTTCCTGCTTATTTGCTACATGTTTCTACTTGCTTAATTGAATATCTTAATTGCCACATGTTTTACCTGCTTTTATTTGTTTTATATTATAGATGTACTATATTAAGTTGTTTCGCTTATGTGAGTCGTTTAACTGTTTGGTATTGATGAATTGGTAAAATTTGAAATTTTGAGATGTTGGAAATCCTCCATTTATTTTGTGGGTCTTTATGGTTATGTACATTTTACCTTCTTATGTGATATTTTGTGAATATTGTTGTTGTATTATTTATATTAATGATTTAAAATTGTTTGGGGATCGAGTTGCGTGCTGCAATAATATTGACCAGTATTGAAATGACATAAAGGAATAAAGATGGATTATGATATTAACACATGATGATATGGTGGGATCGGGTTGCGTGCTGCAATAGATTTGATATATTGTAATTGTTTGTGATTGTTGAATTCTCCTCGGTATTGTGATATGATACTTGAGACTTTGTTATTCTGGGGCTCTCTAGTGGTTGACCTTCAGGTCTGTTTATATGAGTTTATTGCTTTATTTCCATTCCTTTTTTTCCTGTTATTATCATTTCGTACAGATTATTTGTAAGTGACTGGTCATAGCCTCATCACTACTTAGGTTTGGCACCGACAGAGTACATGGTGTCTGTTGTACTTATGTTATACTTCTGCACTTCTGGTGCAGATACATATGTTGGTCCCAGTGGCGTGTTGCAAAATTGCTCGGATTCAACTACTTTAAGAGACTTGAGGCAGAACTGCACGGTGTCCGCAATCCTAAAGTCCCCTTTCCATTATGTATTTACTGTTTATTTAATTCCAAGCAATTGTAAGTTCAGACTTTATTTGTAGTACTCTAGATGCTCATGTATTCATGACTCCAGATTCTGGAATATGATTAGATTTTGCCATTTGGTATTTTTATTAGTCTATTTCAAATGTTTACAGTTTGTTATTATTAATGTTTTGATCTTAAATTGTTAAAACTGGTTAAGTAATTTAGCTAACGTTGGCTTGCCTAGCAAATAAAATGTTCAGCGTCATCACGATCTCGAGGGTGGGATTCTGGATCGTGACAATAAGACTTTGGTATAAATAATTTCTACACAGTTTTGGTATAATTTCAATAATCTACATGGATTGTTAACACCCAATATATGGAATTTCGAAGGAAATTAGATATTTTTTCGACAACTTAAGAGAGTGAAATTTTGGGGTTGAGCTATGATTTGGACTTGATTTTGGAATCTAAATATATATATTTGGACTCGTGGGGTTGTGGGTAGTCAGAATATACTCTTTGACTCAGGATTTGACCATGTGGGCTCGGGTTTACTTTTGTTGACTTTTTTGGGAATTGAATAAAGATTAAATTTTTATTGTTTGGAATTGGTTCCTATAGTTTTGTTTGATGTTATTGAGTTGTTTTTTGCTAGATTTGAGCCAGTCGGATGTGGTTTCTAAGGGAAAGGATATTCTAGAAGTTTAATTTGGGAATTTCAAGATAAGTATCTTGTCTAATCTTGTGTGAGGGAATAACACTTAGGATTGGACTTTATTTGTCTAATTGTGATGTGTGTAAAACATTGTAGGTGACGAGTATATATGCAGGTGCTATGTATGAAATATGATTGGATTAGACTTTAGGCTTCTAGTATGCCTTAATTTGATTGTGTGCTTTCTATGTAAATGTGTAATCATTTGTATGACTATGTAGACTAATCCTTTCATGCTAGAGATTATGTTTGGGATTATTATTTCCTAATTTCCAAGATAGACATTTATGGAATAGTTTCTATATTGATTTAACCGTAGTTATATTTTACATATTGAGCATACATTGTGCTTTATTATTATCAAGTCTATATGGACTTTATTAATGAGTTTTGAGTATATATCTCTCTGATGATAAATTATTATCTTGGATTGTTATGATTTTGGCACACATGGACATGTTGAGTAGATTGATTTGGAGTTGGCACGAGGTCTCTTTCATACAAATATAATGGTGCGATGATGTTGTGGCACAAGGTCTTCGTTGTGTGGTTATGATAATATTTTTGTTATGGCACGGGATCTTTGCCGTGTGATTATGATGATATTGTTATTATTGCGGCATAATGTCACGACCCCGGTTTGCCCTCCGTGAACCATCGTGACGGCACTAGTCTCTACGACTAGGTAAGCCTAAATTGTGGAAGAAAACCAAAATTTACGAAAAGTAAAACAACTTTAAACAGTAATAAAGTACTAACAGTGTTTAAATGTGCCACTCGCCATACACCATGTCCAACTCTCAATACCAAAACATAAATCTAATATCCGAAAACCCACGAATCACAAGCTAAGATCAATATTACATAGCTCTAACTACGGAATGTCTAATAAGAACAGAAAAATACAGAAGTGCTAAATACTAAAAGTAGGAATAGAAAGGGACTTCTTGGTCTGCGGACGCGGCAAATATACCTTGAAGTCTCTAGAGCAGCCGCTTCCTCAAGGATGATAGGCCTGAGTAGTGGTACCTGGATCTGCACATGAAAAACATGCGCAGAAGGGGCATGAGTACACCACAGTGATACTCAGTAAGTGCCAAGCCTAACCTCGATTGGGTAATGACGAGGAAGGTCAAGGCACTGTTGAGATTAAGTAAATATAAAGATGACAGGATAATATAAGCAATACAATTGAGAATCTACAGTAAGAATCTATACAGAATAATAAGAGTACAATAGTGGAAACAAAGATGAAGGCAAACCACAAGGAAGTACCACTCGTAACAAAGATGATAACCTGGGATCTGTTGGTATCCTCTATGTATATAAAGGATCTCTTGGTATCCCGAGGATCTCTTGGTATCCTCAATATATGTTGGGGATCTCTTGGTATCCCGAGGATCTCTTGGTATCCTCAATATACGTTCCAAGGATCTCTTGGTATCCCGCACCTCAGTCCAAATCATAAATACGTACAGGGGATCTCCCGGGATGCCGTCCCGTAGTCCCAAATTAAAAACACACAGCAACAATGCAAGAATACTTAATAATTGCTAAATTTTGTACTAAGTAAACAGTTAATTCTAGTCTAACATGCTTCATGAATTAAAATTGAGGCAGTTTAAGAAAATAGGCAATTAAGTCAACTAAACATGCTTTTCTAAGTAACAACAGGCTAAATTCGCAAGTAGAATAAAATAGGAAAAAGGAACTCAATTGAAATACTTAAAGAAAAACTGGATTTTCAACATTTAGCTCAAGTACGCAATCGCCATCTCACGTACAAGGCATTTTAATTATCAAATATATCATATCCTAAGGGAAAGGTCCCCCTCCCCCACAAGGTTAGACAAGCCACTTACCTCGAACCAGCTCAAAATCAACCTGAAACCACACTCTCGCCACGAGTACTCGACTCCAAATGTCCCAAATCTATTCAATTCAATTGCATAATGTAAGTAACACTTCAAGTAACTGATTCTACAATTAAATTCTAAGCTAATACGCAAAATTATATAAAATGACCAAAACGCCCCTCGGTCCCATATCTCGGAATCGGTAAAATTTATATTTCCAGAATCCTCACACTCTCACGAGTTTAGTGATGCCAAAAGCATCAAAATAGGACCTCAAATGGCCCCTCAAATCATCACTCAAAGGCCTCCAATTAGACAAGCCCTAAACCCCCAATTACCAGTGTATTTCCTTAATTTTTCATGTTTAAATTGATAAAAATCATTCTAATAACGAGTTTAGGGACCAAAGACCATATTCTAATGAACTCCTTTGAAAATATCTTTTGAAAAGTGCTCGCCAAGCTTCTTCTCATTTTGAAAAGATGAAAAATGGCTAAATTTCGCGAAGGCAAGAATTTATATGTTTTGCGCAGCAATTTCCGCATTTGTGGTAGATGCGGTCCCTCTTCTGCAAAGCCAAGGTAGCATCTGCAACTTTTCATTAAACGACTAATTTCTGCACCTGCGGTCTCCAACTCGCAGATGCGGTTCCGCTTTTGTGGAAAATCCCCCGCATCTGCGAAACCTGCTGACCTAACTCAATTTTGCTTCTGCGGCCTGTTAGCCGCTTCTGTAGCGCCACACCTACGGAACCCAAACCGCAGGTGCAATTATGACAGAACCAGCAGCTGAAGCTGCAACTTAAATTCCAGAATCTTTCCATCAACCATCCGAAATCATCCCGAGGCCTCCGGGACCTCAATCAAAGGTACCAACAAGTCACAAACCACTATCCAAACTTGTACCAATCCTTAAAACACCTAAAACAACATTGAAACCTCAAATTAACCATTGAAACCATGGATTTAACCATGGATTTAAAGCTTAAAACACCTAAAATACGCTTTCGATTAAAAAGTTTATCAAACCTCGTCCGAATGATCTGAAATTTTGCACACACGTCACATTCAACACTACGGAACTACTCCACTTCCAGAATTCCATTCCGACCCATGGATCAAAATCTCACTATCGGACCGGAACTTCAAAAATTCAAACTTTCGACATTTAGAGCCTAATTTATCTACGAACCTCCAAAACATAATCCGAACATGCCCCTAAGCCCAAAATCAACTAACGAAGCTAACGCTAAACTTTCCAATACTTAAGCTCTTATTTAGCGATTAAGTGTCCCAATACTCTGCGAAACTCGATACCGAACATCCCGGCAAATCAAAATAGCATAATTAAACTTGGGGAAAGCAGTTAATAGGG
Source organism: Nicotiana sylvestris (assembly GCF_000393655.2). NCBI lineage: Eukaryota > Viridiplantae > Streptophyta > Magnoliopsida > Solanales > Solanaceae > Nicotiana > Nicotiana sylvestris. The sequence goes on from NC_091065.1 coordinate 50,949,299, forward strand.
GACATACCTAAAGTAGTGAAAAGATGAGGGTAACAGCTATGCATATCCTGCTCGGTCTCCCAGGTCGCCTTCTCGACCGGCTAACCCCGCCACTAAACCTTTACTGATGCAATGTTCTTTGACCTCAACTTTCTAACCTGCCTGTCCAATATTACCACTGGCTCCTCAACATAGGATATATCCTTGTCCAACTGGATAGAACTGAAATCCAACACGTACAATGGATCACCGTGATACCTCCGGAACATCAAATCATGGAATACCGGATGACCTCCGGCCAAGCTGGGAGGTAAGGCAAGCTCATAATCAACCTCCCCAACACGCCTCAATATCGCAAAAGGGTCAATAAATCTCGGATTCAACTTTCCTTTCTTCCCAAATCTCATAACGCCCTTCATAGGCAAAACCCGAAGCAGAACCCGCTCTCTAACCATATAAGAAACATCACGAACCTTCCGGTCCGCGTAACTCTTTTGTCTGGACTGGGCTTTACGGAGCCTATCCTGAATCACCTTAACCTTCTCCAAAGCATCCTGAACTAAGTCTGTGCCCAATAATCTCGCCTCACTCGGCTAAAACCAGCCCATCGGGGATCTACACCGTCTCCCATATAAAGCCTCATACGGTGCCATCTGAATATTGGACTGATAGTTGTTGTTATAAGCAAACTCCGCCAATGGCAAGAATTGATCCCAAGACCCTCTAAACTCGATCACACATGCACAGAGCATATCCTCAAGAATTTGAATAGTACGCTTGGACTGTCCGTCCGTCTGAGGGTGAAATGTTGTACTCAACTCCACCCGAGTACCCAACTCATGCTGAACGACCCTCCAGAACCATGATGTGAACTGAGTACCTCTATTTGAAATGATGGACACTAGAATACCATGCAGACGAACAATCTCCCAGATATAGATCTCTGCCAACCATTCCGAGGAATAAGTAGTACACACAGGAATAAAGTGAGCGGACTTGGTCAGCCGATCCACAACCACCCAAATAGCATCGAACTTTCTCAAAGTTCGTGGGAGCCCAACTAAAAAGTCCATGGTGATTCGTTCCCACTTCCACTCTGGAATCTCTATCTGCTGAAGCAACCCACCCGGTCTCTGGTGGTCATACTTTACCTGCTGACAGTTGAGACACCGAGCTACGAATCCAACTATATCTTTCTTCATCCGCCTCCACCAATAGTGTTGTGTCAAATCCTGATACATCTTCACGGCACCAGGATGGATGGAATACCGAGAACTATGGGCCTTCTCTAGAATCAACTCTCGCAGCCTATAAACATTGGGAACACAAATCCGACCCTGCATCCTCAATACCCCATCATCACTAATAGTCACATCTATGGCATCACTGTGCTGAACCTTGTCCTTGAGGACAAGCAAATGAGGGTCATCATACTGCCGCACCCTGATACGATCAAATAAGGAAGACCGTGAAACCACGCTAACTAGAACCCGACTGGGCTCCGAAAGATCCAATCTCACAAACTGGCTGGCTATGGCCTGAATATCCATCGCCATAGGCCTCTCCGATGTTGGTAAATAAGCCAAACTCCCCAAACTCTCTGCCCGACGACTCAAAGCATCAGCCACCATATTGGTCTTGCCCGGGTGATACAAAATAGTAATGTCATAGTCTTTCAGCAACTCTAACCACCTCCTCTAGCACAAATTTATATCCTTTTGCTTGAACAGGTGCTGCTAACTCATGGTCAGTATAAATCTCACAAGGCACACCTAAGTAATGGAGCCAAATCTTCAGGGCGTGAACAATGGAGGATAACTCAAGGTCGTGAACAGGGTAGTTCTTCTCATGTATCTTCAACTGTCGGGACACGTAGGTAATCACCCTACCATCCTGCATCGAGGCATCACAATAGACCGTATAAGACCCCGAACCTGTAGGCAGTATCAAAATTAGGGTTGTGGTCAAAGCTGTATTGAGCTTCTAAAAGCTCGCCTCACACTCTTTCGTCCACTGGAATGGAGCACCCTTCTGGGTCAACCTAGTAATGGTGGCTGCAATCGATGAAAACCCCTCCACAAAACGACGGTAGTAACCTGCCAAACCAAGGAAAATGCGGATCTCCGTAGTTGAGGATGGTCTGGGCCAACTCTGCACGACCTCTATTTTCTTCGGATCCACCTAAATTCCCTCACTCGATACCACGTGGCCTAAGAATGCCACTGAATCCAACCAAAACTCACATTTTGAGAACATAGCATATAACTTCTTCTCTCTCAAAGTCTGAAGCACAGTCCTCAGGTGCTGCTCATGATCTTCCTGACTCCGGGAATACACCAGAATATCATCAATAAAGACAATGACGAACGAGTCAAGATACGGCCGAAACACACTATGCATCAAATGCATAAAGGCTGCTAGGGCATTGGTCAGCCCAAATGACATAACAAGGAACTCATAGTGACCATACCGAGTCCTGAAAGCAGTCTTCGGGATATCTGGCTCCCGAATCTTCAACTGATGGTAACCTGAGCGCAAATCAATATTAGAAAACACTCGTGCGCACTGAAGTTAGTCAAATAGATCATCAATACGAGGCAAAGGACAATTGTTCTTAACTGTCACTTTGTTCAACTGGCGATAATCAATACACATGCGCATAGAACCATCATTTTTCTTCACAAACAAGATAGGAGCACCCCAAGGTGATACACTGGGACGAATAAAACCCTTATCAAGCAATTCCTGTAACTGATCCTTCAACTCAGGAATAGAAATGGGCCGAGTGTTCGGTAACAGATCGATGCCAAAATTAATATCTATATTAGGCGGCATGTCTGGAAGGTCAGCTGGAAACACATTGGGAAAATCCTGTACTACTGGGACTGAATCAACTGAAGGGGTATCAATACTGACATCTCTCACATAAGCTAAATACACGTCACACCCCTTCTTAACCATACGCTGAGCTTTAAAAAAAGAAATAACTCTACTGGGAGTGTGATCTAAAGTACCCCTCCACTCAACACGCGGTACACCTGGCATAGCCAGTGTCACGATTTTGGCATGACAACCAAGAATAGCATAATAAGGCGACAACCAGTCCATGACCAAGATAATATCAAAGTCAACCATGCTGAGTAACAATAAATCGAATTTGGTCTCAAAAATACCAAGAGCAACCAAACACGATCGATATATGCGGTCCACAACAAGAGAATCTCCCACAAGAGTAGAGACATAAATAGGGGAACTCAAAGAATCCTGAGATACACCCAAATGTGGAGCAAAATAAGAAGACACATAAGAATAATTAGAGCCTGGATCGAATAGAACCAATGCATCTCTGTGGAAAACCAATATAATACCTGTGATGACAGAATCGGAGGAAACAACCTCGGTACGGGCAGGAAGGGCATAATATCTAGCTTGGCCTCCTTCTCTAGGGCAACCTCTACCTCCCCGATCTCCACCTCTAGTTGGCAGAGTAGGTGGGGTAGCAACTAGAGCTATAATCATAGCCTGAGAACTCTACGGGCACGCTGTGACTGAGAAGTCTGTAGAGGTGCACTCCTACCAAGTCTGGGGCAATCCCTCACCACGTGGCGTGTGTCACCACACTCAAAACAAGCTTTGGGAGGACGTGGTGGTTATGACTGGCTCGGACTAGGTCTGCTGGACTGACCTCTGAAAGCACCCTGCATAGGAGGCGCACTATAAATCGGAGGTGCATAATAAGGCTCCTGAGGCCTAGGAGGAGCTGGAGCACTACTGGCTGCTGGAAGAGTTGAATGAATAGAGCGACTTATATAACCCCTACCATGACGACCTGCAACTGGGGTACGGGCACCAGAATAGTGGCCTGACTCTTGAGACCTCTTGGCCTCCCTCCCCTCTCTCTCCCTAGCAATGCTCACCACCTGCTGATAAGAAATATCCATCTCCAACTCATGAACCATGCTAGACCTGATGCTAGGAATAAGGCCCTTAATAAACCGGCGAACTCTCTCGCGAACAGTAGAAACCAAGGCCGGTGCATACCTAGCCAAACTAGTGTAACGAATAGCATACTCTGAGATAGTCATAGCACCCTGGTGCAAATGCTCAAACTCCGTGCGCCATATGTCCCTGAGGCTCTAAGGAACATACTCTCTCAGGAACAAATCTGAAAACTGAGTCCAAGTAAGTGAAGCAGCCTCATCTGGACTGTCTAGCTCATAAGTACGCCACTACTCATAGGTGGCTCCTCGAAGCTGGAAAGTAGTGAAGGAAACCCCGCTCGATCCTAATATACCCATGGTACATAGAATGCGGTAACTCTCATCTAGAAATCCCAGAGCATCCTCCGATACTAGACCGTTGAATACAAGAGGCTTGTACTTCTTGAACCTCTCAAGCCTTAGCTGCTCCTTCTCAAAAGTTGCTGCCCAATCCTCGGGCCGAACTGGCACAGCATGCGGTACAGGAATATTCTCAAGGACCTGCTCAACATGCACTAGCTGCTCAGGAGTGCGGGCGGCTAGAGTTTGTGCTCCTCCCCCGGTCTGAGATGTGGTTGCAGTAAGGGGAAGCAACCCTTCCTGAGCCAGAGTAGCGCACATGCTCATGAACTGCGCCAAAGTCTCCTAGAGAGCTAGAGTAGTGGTAGCAGTAGGCGTGTTACGTGCCTGGACTCCGGTTGGAACTGCTGCTGGTACCTCGGTGGCAGCTCGCGCAGGTGCTCTGGCTACACCACATGCGCGTCCTCAGCCTCTACCCCGGCCCCAGCCTCTGACGGCTGCAGTAGGGGGCACAAGTGCCTGATCATCTCAGGTAGCATATGTCCTCACCATCTGTGAGAGAATAGAAGACAAACTTTAGAATTGTGATGTCAAAATATCGCACGACAAGGAAATCAAATAAAGTTGAATTTTCCTAACAGTTACATAGCCTCTAATAAACCAACTTGTGATCCATGACTTCAATGAACCTAGAGCTCTAATACCAACTAGACACGACCCAGGTTCACCCTCCCTGAACCATCATGATGGTACCTAGTCTCTACGACTAGGTAAGCCTAAATTGTGGAAGAAAACCAAAATTTGCGGAAAGTAAAACAACTTTAGACAGTAATAAAATAATACCAGTTTTTAAATGGGTCACTCGGCATACACCATATCCAACTCTCAATACCAAAACATAAATCCAAGACCCGAAAACCCACGAATCACAAGCTAAGATCAATACTACATAGCTCTAACTCTGGAATGTCTAATAAGAAAAAAAAATACAAAAGGGCTAAATACTAAAAGCAAGAATATAAAGGGACTTCTCGGTCTGCGGACGCGGCAGATGTACCTCAAAGTCTCTAGAGCTTTTGCCTCCTCAAGGATGATAGGCCTGAGGAGAAGTACCTGGATCTGCACATGAAAAACATGCGCATAAGGGGCATGAGTACACCACAGCAAGCCTAACCTCGGTTGGGTAGTAACGAGGAAGGTTAGGGCCCTACTGAGATTAAATAAATATAAAGATGATAGGATAAGATATGCAGTACAATTGAGAATCTACAGTAAGAATCTATACAGGATAATAAGAGTACAATAACAGAAAGAAAGATGAAGGTAAACCACAAGGAAGTACCACTCGTAACAAAGATGATAACTGAGGATCTCTTGGTATCCCGAGGATCTCTTGGTATCCTCTATGTATACAAGGGATCTCTTGGTATCCCGAGGGTCTCTTGGTATCCTTAATATATGTTGGGGATCTCTTGGTATCCTGCACCTCAGTCCAGATCATAAATACGTACAAGGGATCTCCCGAGATGTCGTCCCGTAGTCCCAAATTAAAAACACACAGCAGCAACACAAGAATACTTAATAATTGCTAAATTTCATACTAAGTAAACAGTTAATTCTAGTCTAACATGCTTTACGAATTACAATTGAGGCAGTTTAAGCAAATTGGCAATTAAGTCAACTAAACATGCTTTTCTAACTAACAACAGGCTAATTGCAAGTAGAATAAAATAGGAAAAAGGAACTCAATTGAAATACTTAAAGAAAAAACGGATTTTCAACATTTAGCTCAAGTACGCACTCGTCACCTCACGTACAAGGCCTTTCAATTATCAAATATATCATATCCTAAGAGAAAGATCCCCAACACAAGGTTAGACAAGCCACTTACCTCGAACCGGCTCAAAATTAACCTGAAACCACGCTCTCGCCATGAGTACTCGACTCCAAATGGCCCAAATTTATTCAATTCAATTGCATAATGTAAATAACACTTCAAGTAACCGATCCTACAATTAAATTCTAAGTTAATACGTAAAATTATGTAAAATGCCCAAAACACCCCTCGAGCCCACATCTCGGAATCAGTAAACTTTATATTTCCAGAATTATCACACTCTTAAGAGTTCAGTCATACCAAAAGCATCAAAAACGGACCTCAAAGAGCTCCTCAAATCATCACTCAATGGCCTCCAATTAGACAAGCCCTAAACCCACAATTACCAATGTTTTTCCTTAATTTTTCATGTTTAAATTGACAAAAATCATTCCAATAACGAGTTTAAGGACCAAAGACCTTACCCCAATGAACTCCTCTGAAAATCTCTCTTGAAAAGTGCTCCCCAAGCTTCTTCCCATTTTGAAAAGATGAAAAATGGCTAAATTTCGCGAAGGCAAAAATTTATATGTTCTGCCCAGCGATTTCCGTATTTGCGGCCCTGGGACCACATCTGCGTTCCCTCTTTTGTAGAGCCAAGGTTGCATCTGTGACTTTTCATTAAATGGCCAATTTCCGCAACTGCGGTCTCCAACTCGCAAATGCGATTTCGCTTCTGCGAATAATCCCCCGCATCTGCGGAACCTGCTAATCACCCTCAATTTCGCTTTTGTGGCCTGTTAGCTGCTTCTACGATACCGCACCTGTGGAACCCAAACCGCTGGTGCGGTTATGACAAAACCAGCAGCTGAAGCTGCAACTTAACTTCCAAAATCTTTCTATCAACCATCCGAAATCATCCCGAGGCCTCCGAGACCTCAACCAAAGGTACCAACAAGTCACAAACTACTATCCAAACTTGTACCAATCCTTAAAACACCTAAAACAACATCGAAACCTCGAATTAACCATGAATTTAAGCCTAAGAACTCCAAAATTCTCAAAATACACTTTCGATCAAAAAGTCTATCAAATCTCGTCCGAATGACCTGAAATTTTGCACACACGTCACATTCAACACTATGGAACTATTCCAACTTCTGGAATTCCATTTTGACCCTCGTATCAAAATCTCGCAATCAGACCGGAACTTCAAAAATTTAAACTTTCGGCATTTCAAGCCAAATTTTGCTACGGACCTCCAAAACACAATCCGAATACGCCCCTAAGTCCAAAGTCACCTAACGGAGCTAATGGAACCATCATATTTCCATTCCGAGGCCATCTTCATACTATTCCGACTACAGTCAACTTTCCAACACATAAGCTCTCATTTAGGGACTAAGTGTCCGAAAACTCTCCGAAACTCAACATCGAACATCCCGGCAAATCAAAATAGCATAATTAAACTTGGGAAAAGCAGTTAATAGGGGATTAGGGCGTTAATTCTTAAGACGACTGGTCGGGTCGTCACACATAAGGTTTTTGTTGTGCGGTTATGTTGACATTGTTACTGTTATGGAACGAGGCTTTTAACATATAGTGTGTGGATATGGATCCATCCCCCCAAGATTGCCCCTCATGTGTCTCTCTAGATGGAGTACACGCAAATTTTTGTAATTTGACTAATGTTGATTGATTTTGATGTGGAGGTGGGTGATGATAAGTAGAGTGTAAAGGTGGAAGTTTGACCATACAAGTGAATCATTTATACCTTGTTATGCATTTTGATTTACTTTTATGTTGAGTTCTAACATGCTGCTCTATGCCACTGTTATTTGTTTATGATTTGATTGTTAAAATATATTTAGTTGTGTTGAGTTGATATCTCTTGATTTGTCGAATTGATGATATTTCATCTCGTTACATTCTTGTTGCAAGTTATTGTATATGTTGCATAGGTTTCTTGATTAGTGAGTTTCACTTGACTTGATCCTCGTTACTACTTCATCGAGGTTAGTCTTGATACTTACTGAGTATATATTGTCCTATGTTCATACTATGCTTCTGCACAGTCTTATAAATATTCGGGTGTTGGCAACAACATGCCTCAAGGGTAAGCACGTTTATTGATCGAGAAGATTTAAAGGTAGTGTTGCATGATCGTCACAGACCCTTGGAGTCCCCTTCCCCTTTTTCCATACTATTGTTATACTTTCAGACAATATTGAACTATTGAGACATCTTATTGTATTCCGTTTTTAGGGTTCATGACTCTGTACTACCTGGTTTTAGGAGTTTGGTATTATGTATCACTGTATGAGTTGTTATTGGAGCTTAATTATGCTATTTCTTTTATTCAGACATATTATATCTCTTTTTTTTGTTTTGCTTCGAAATCCTTATTGCAGGTTGGCTACCTCGTTTTGGAGGTTATGTGTCATCATGATCTTTGGTGGGATTTTGGGTTGTGACAGGTATACAACAAAAAAAGTTTAGTAATTTGAAATTAGAATATCTTATGGATATTGCTTTTGTTTTAATAATCATGTATTTTGTGATTCGTCATAGTTAGATATGTAGGAATCAATAAAGATGGACAATTAAGTTATTTATTTAGGTATTAGTTATAATTACCAAAAAAGAGTTAATGATAATTAAAAAATAATAATTTTGTAGTAAATTCTTTGAACGTCCTAGAACTAAAAATATGGTACTGGAATTCTAGAAAAATATTTATGTACGGTAAAACATTTAAAAAAATTTAAAGTCCCAAATATTAGTATTTCATATTAATAATTTAATAAATAATGTTTTAGTTTATCTCAAAATTCGAAATATTAGGAATATAACTTAAATTATATTTTTATTCTATGTGAAATCTATTTTTAAAAGGTAAAAGAGATGACGATATTTCATTAAAGAATTTCATGCTTTTAATATAGAATAGATAAATAAGTAACTTTTTTCGGGTAAGTTTAAGGGGCACCTCATGTATTTTTCCTAAATAAAACTAACGAGGAAATAAAAGTGAATTTCTTTTAGTAAACAAAATGATTTGAAGTAAATTACCGAACAGTATGCATCACAGATTATAAGAATATTCCTTGATTAAGAGGTTTATGGTTCAGAAACCTTGTCTAAGAAATTTATTTGATTTGAAAACAAACTAACAAGAAAATGAAAATGAATCTCTTCAGATAGAATTTGAAGTTTCGAGAATCAGGCAATAGTATACTGACGAATGCAAAACACACATTTAATTATGCTCGCTAGTCGAATATAGTAATATAATATTGTATCCACATGGATTGAAGTTAAACAGTATTATCATAGTTCGTAGTTAGATTGTTATTCAAGATGATCAATAATTGAGAGTTTTGTAATTAATACTAAAATTAATTAAGAATCTAAACTATTGGCTAATGACAATCGATGCAAGTAACATACAAAGAAGGTTATCAATTGGGAGAAGATAGGTTTGATAGGATAGGTTCAAGACAAATGTTTGGGATCTAACTCTAGGTGATTCACTTCTAATGTTCAAGTGAGTCTCTCGAATTCACTTGGTTATTAATTCAATTGTTTAGTAGAAATTCTTCTCTCGATTAAGTCCCAACCTCACAAAATGAACCAATTTAAGCTCGTGAAGATATGCAAGACTTCGTAGTTGATTGGTCATTAGGAGAACCTCTCTCGATTATCCTCCTAACTAAGTTTAATTAACAATTCAACTAGCCTTTTTCGATTACTAAGAATAATTAATCACATCAACCAACAAAATATAATGCAAAGATATCACAAGTTATGCCTCTCTCGATTACATGAACAAGTGAATGTAGATGCAACAATTAAAACATCCAAAATGATACAATACATAAAAGAGTTAATATTTACAAACAATCATCAATACACCAAATCCATCAAACCCTAAAGAGAACTACTCTATAGATATGGAGCAATTCATCACAACTATGTTTAAGCTAAAGGAAAACATAAAATGATCCAAACTCTTGTCTTGAGAGAGGATTGAATGATGAAATCCTTATGCTTTTGCTTCACCACCTCATCCTTAGCTTCCTTAGGTCTAAAATGTGTCAAAAGTCCCAAAAATAATATTTTTACATGTATTTATACTAATTAGGGTCGGGCCCAAACGGAACCACCTTCTACTAGCTGAAATAGGAAAATAGCTATGGGAAAAATACACAAGCGCGTCGCATAGGGTGACGCGCCACATGGGGCAAGAATGGAATTGGTCAGAGAGCTTGCACTTCACAGGTAGCAGCATTTTGGGTAGCAGCGGCGCGCCACGCACCGCGGCTGTGGAAGTTCCTCAGAGACTGGCTTTTTCCTGACTTATTGATATCCAGACGTGGTTCTCCACCCCCGAACGTATTCCCGGCTTAATCCTTTAGGCTTTTACCCAGACTTCAAAGATCCAAATCACTCGAATTAGCTCCATAACATCTACATCACTCGGAATATCTCCTACAAGGCATAAAACACGCAATTAGTGCAAAACACTAGCGATTAAAGCTTAAACTCAATTAAAGTGCTGTAAATTAGAGTGCGATAAGTGACTAAAATATGGGATTATAGCCTACCATCAACACCCCACTCTTAAATCATTGCTCGTCCTTGAGTAATCAAACTACACTTCATATAGACAAAACCTTATCAAACAACTCTCCTAAGTCATCACACCAAGAACGTTTAAAATAGATTAAGCACAATAGTGTAACATCTCCATCTTAAAATTTGACTCACAGATACCACGCATTATTCATAACCCACTTATTTACTCTAATATAGAGTTCAATGTCATTATCTTTCCTTCATGGATCAAGTGCCCTCACACAACAAAAAAGAGTTGTTCCAAACACAATGAACATTAAGAACAAGTAGAAACTCAAGATAGAAATAATTCACTCACTCTCAAAAATAACATTCATATGCCAGAAAAGATGGATCATAAGCTTGCTCGTAGTGTAATACTCTACTAATCGATCTCGTTTAGTCAAGGATCAAGCAGGACTTTAATTGGTTGTAATGTAGGCTGCGGAACGGGTAGGATACATTTAGATATAAGAGTGACTATACCTCCCTAAGCACTTTAATACATATACGTTAACATTCAAAACCCCACACTTACGTCAAACCATAACACCATCTTCACATCAATATTCATTAACTCCATACTTCTTTTAAACACATCAAGAGTTACCACTATCAAAGAATCACTGCACAACAATGCAACTATTTTCTTTTACTTCTTTTTTAATTCAAGTGGCTCTTACTTTTTCAAAACAGTGCACCTTTCTCCTCATTTCATTAGTTCCACTCAAAAGCCAAACCAATCAGCCTACACTTCAAATATTTACAAAGTTCTTAACAATTCAAGTACTCATGAGAGGGGAAAAGGTTCAAATAGATGGTCAATTCAAGCAAATGGGTAAGGCATGTAATTTGGTTGCCAAAAAAAATAGGATTACAGGCTCAAAGAGGTTAACTAAGATACATAACAATTAGGTGGGTAATAGCGTATGACTGGCTCAACAAAGAAATGCCTATATCACTTTCAAAACTGAATAAAACTACTACTTCACTTTGCAAACTCACGGGGAAAGTTTTAGAAATCAAATGTAATGCACAGAATAACATAAAACCTCACAACACACATGGAACATAACTCACTTAGGATTGGACTCATCAAGACACTCTAGTCAAAGCAGTTAAACAAAGTTAAGATCATACATTTTAAGGCACTTAAGTAAGAGTCAAAAACTAAGTCTAAGCGTCACAACTAAAACACTCACTATTCTCAAAGCATAACAAAGTCAAGAGATATTGCTTCAATTTCAACTCACAGCAAAAAGTTTCCTACTCCTAACAAAAAAAAACTAACTATACCTGGTTCAAACAAAACCCCTGAAAAAGAATCGCGGCACAAAGAAAAACCAAAAGGAAATTATTACACTACCTAACAAAAGAAAATCTTTTTATCTTTTTTCTTTCGACTTTAATCCCTCAATAAACCTATCGAATGATATCCATCATCGGGAAAAATCGAAAATTTTTAAAATTTTAATGTGTTTTTTTTTTCAATTTTTTGCTCCTACTCAAACTAACAAAAGAGAAATAATCATGCTAACTAAAGCAAAAACTAAGACTAATATACATACAACATACAAATATACCCCACCCCATACTTTAAGTTGTGGCATGTTTCCATGACACACAATTAAAAAGCATAAGGTAGAAAACATTTCCCTGAATCTCTAAACGGGGTCTGAATCAAAGTCGAGCTCCATTCCACGCGTCCGAACTAGTGCACACATCCATGCAGACAACTTCTTCTAAGCCTTCTTTGGGTACACTCCACACTTATCTTTTTCTATCACTGGAGCTTTCTCTTTCATGCCCTTCACCTTCCACTCAAACACTTGCAGCTGGCTTCTCCTTTTTCACCCCTCTTCTACATTCATCTCAAAAGTTACAGTTTCCTCACCCACTCTCAGCATGAGCTTCCTCTCGTGTATATCTAAAATTGATCTACCCCTTGCTAAGAATGGTCTTGTTATGATGATGGGGATCTCCTTGTTCTCCTCCATCTTCACCACTATAAAGTCTACAGGAAATACAACCTTATCCACCTATACTAAGACATCTTCAACTATCCCCTCGGGTGTTATCTTTGTTTGATCTGCCAGCTGCAATGATATTGGTGCAGACCTTATCTCTCCAATCTCATTCTCCAGTTTCCTATAAATTGACAATGGCAATAGATAATTGAGGCACCAGAATCACATAAAGATTTATCAAAGTTAACAATGCCTAAAGAGCAAGGTATAGTAAAACTCACTGGACCTCCACATTTTTGTGGGAGTTTACTTTGCAAGATTGCACTGCAATGCTCAGTGAGCTTGAGTACCGATGTCTCTTATATATTCCTCTTCTTTATAAGGATCTCCTTCAAGAACTTTGCATAAGCTGGCATTTGTGAGAGAACTTCTATGAATGGCAAGTTTACATTAACATGTCTTAGCATATCTAGGAATCTCTCAAATTGCTTGTTCATCTTTTCTCTATATAGATTTTGGGGAAAAGGTAGAGCAGGCATATGCTTGCTCACATCATGTTCATCCCTTCTTGAAGTATCTTCCTTCTTATTTTTGTCGGTTCCCTTCTTGCCTTTCTTCTTCTTATCATCTTCATTTTTCACATCCTTCCAATTTTCTTTGTCAGGTGTCACCTCTTTTTGGATTGGAGTAGATTCTTTCAATACTTTCCCGCTTCTCAAGGTTACAACATTTACCGTTTCTTTGGGATTCTTTTCAGTACCAGCTGTCAGAGTACCTATGATCCTCTCAGACAAAAGAGTTGCAATTTGTCCCACTTGTCTCTCCAAGCTTCACAAACTTTGTACCAATTTCTTTGATAGCTGCACCATGTTCCCGTATAGTTGAGCTATGAGCTTCAAGTCTCTCATATGTTTTGACAATAAAAGATTTCATTAGATCTTCTAGCCCAGACTAATTTGATTGTTGAGGCCGAAACTGCTGCCTCTACTGATTTTGAAATCCTGAAGCTCCTTGTCCCTTAAATGTAACGACCCGACCGGTCATTTTTCTGTTTAGAACCCCATTCCCCTAACTAAAAACTTCATGTGCTTGCTTTAACTGATTTACGACCTGCGGGGTTGGTTGGTTCGGATTTTGGAAGAGTTTGGGTTGAAATAAGCTCATTTGATTTCTTAAGACTTTCTTAAAAGGCTAATGTCCCACCTCCTTTTTCCGCACCCGAGAGGGGACAAGGGCGTTTTTTCCAATTAAAGGACAATCGAAACGGGATTGGTTTAATTATTTCAGAGTCGCCACTTGGGAGATTTAGGGTGTCCCAAGTCACCAATTTTAATCCCAAATCGAGGAAAAGAATGACTCCATATTACAGTCTGCGTACCAGAAATCCGGATAAGGAATTCTGTTAACCCGGGAGAAGGTGTTAGGCATTCCCGAGTTCCGTGGTTCTAGCACGGTCGCTCAACTGTTATATTCGGCTTGATTATCTGATTTTATACAAATATGAACTTATGTGCAAATTTTAACTTTTAACCGCTTTTGTCGTTATTATTATTTTACAAGAATTGCAACGTCGTGAAAACATATCTCGAACCACGTTACATCAATGCACCCGTAGTTATCGATATATCTCGACTCGGTTGAGATTTGGATTTGGGTCACATAAATGTGCACCCGAATTAAGGAAAATAAATTGTTAAAGGCGCGCCTAAAGCAACTAGCGTCTTGTTATTTTGGGGAAAGTCGTAAAAATTCGTTAAACGGCATATCCCGAATTCTAAATACTTTAATATATACATACATCTAGAGGGCCCCGCAGCTTTGTACATTTTGTTTGTCGAGGCTCGTCTCGTTCTATTTTTAAAAGGAATTTGCGACGTCATGGACATGCATCTTGAACCACGTCACAATCAATGTACCCGTGATTAGAAACACATTTCGAATCTGTCGAGATTTGGATTTGGGTCACATAAATGTGCACCCGAATTTAAGAAGGTAAAATTATTAAATACGCGCTTAAAGAGGCTATCGCGTTATTATTCCGGGAAGGTCGTGAGATTTGCTAAACGACCCGCCTTGGGAACTGAATGCTTCGATATATACATTTAACGAGGGCCCCGCAGCTTGTGCATTTTTTATTTGTCGAGGCTCATCTCGTCCTTATTTTAAAAGGATATTCTATAGCAACTACGTTTCTTGTCGCATTTGTCTCTACTAATTGAAAACATAGATAGTCCTAGTTAATTACATGCTTGCAAGTTATCTATAACAGAATTCCGAATGCTTGCGCAAAATCAGAAGCACGGCCACGTACACAGTCAGTCGAGCAAGTATTAAGGGCCCAAACCCAACCCATGCAGTAGCGGTTGGGCCTGGGCCACTGTTTTTCGATGAGAGCCTGCTTGGCTCGCTCGACTTGGGCTCTACCTTCGTGAGGTTGAGATTGCAAGCTCTGTGTTTTTTTTGTCTTAAAACATGGTTTACCAGTTATATGAGGCAATTTATCAGAAGGGAAAGAACTTAACTAGTAGTGTACGATTTTCATGCTTGGCATACATTACAGAATTATACTACACCATTAAACTAAATCTAAGATACAACCTACTGCATTGGGCATACTTTTATCACCAACCTATAGACACAGTCTAACATTCAACTACCATACATTGACATTTATTATGCATGAGGACTATCTCCAGTATCCAAAACAAGAATGTAAACTATTATACATTATATGAGGTCTAACATAATAGTCTATGTATATATAAACATCTGCAGATCTTCTCTTTTACATTCATGCTCAAACCTTTCAAGTTACAGTGGTAGTATATTTGTATACCTGGGATAGAGGAGCAAAAGAAGAAGAAAGATGATCAGCTGAGTGGTACACAGCAAGCACAGCAACAGGTAAACAACACAACACAGCAACAACCAAAACACCCACAATGATGAAGCTCAACAAGTGGTCGAGCAATGGACAGACAATCACAGAAAATAGAGCAGAGAGACAGCAGGAAACCCAAGATATCGAATGTAACAGCAACAGACAATCCAATAACTCCAAAGCTCAACAAATAACCACTACAGTTCCGATATTCAGGAAGACTAAAACTCAATCCACAGCACACAGAAAACTCAGTGTAGTAAAAATCACAGCAGAAAACACACAGCCTTCTCTTAATGGAACAGTAATAAACCTAGTTAGGATGACCAGCTTGATTTCTTATGCAGTTTTTGGACAGTGATTAGTTAAAGTGTTTCTGAAAATTTCTTTCTGTTTTTTCAGTTTTCTTCAACTCACAGGACCCCTCACAAGACTAAAATAAAATGAATCCACCCCCTTCTAATGGAAGGTCTGCCTCTTTTATAGCCTAACCTTAACACTTTACAGTTTGTTTGACAACTCGAAATTCCCCTCCCCTGCTGTTTTTCCACTCAGATATTTTAAATAAACAAACTCCCATCAGATCCCTGACAGCCCCTCTCTATTTTTTGTTGTTAAAGTGTCCTAATCTCTTATTTATTTAGCCAAAGTATGGGCAGCAGGAATATAATCTGACAGCACATGCTGTCCAATTATTTTAATTCCTTAAAGCTAACCATACACATGTTGCCCACAGTCTAAGCCAAGAGAACATGCTATCCAATTAAGATCAAAGTCTGAACTGCCATTATAACCTACCCCCTAGATGTTCTTTAATTCAAATTGAACAAAACCAATAGGCAATACAATTCAGTTCCTAATGGGATTCAAATACGATCACAGCAGAAATAAACAACACGAATCAAGTTGTTACCATTAATGACTGAAACTAATTGACGACATACATCGACTCGACTATATTAATCGTAACACATAACAATCAATCGTTCATATAAACAACACGTACAGAGTCCCGAATGACTTCAGACAACTTTGTTCAATCACTGGGAACCTATATGAATTAACTCATTTGACGACTAATCTAATTGACGATCATGTATATCACAGAATACATTCAGAACACACATAGAAAATCAACCGACCAAATAAAAGGTCTTTGACAGAGATGGAAGAAATCCGAATGAAAAATAACAAAAATAACAAACAAACACAACGAAACATGCTGACAACTTAATTAGCAGTTGAATAAAACAAAAAGGAAAAGAAAAACTTACCGAAAAATGTCCAAATAAAATTGACCCAAATCTGACTCAACTTTGACCCCTTGAGGCCGAACAAACTTTAATCAGGGTGTTCTCACACGAGAACACCTTGATTAAGGTCTATTAGACCTCAAACCCCGTTAAGACTGGCTGGTTTCCAAGGCTATTCATGTTCTAGGTTTTGGATTCTCAGATTTGAGATTCTAAGAGTTGTGGGTAGATTCGGACCAAACCAAGTCTGGTTTGGTCACGAGGGGGGTCAGGGGAGTGTTTGGTATGAAGATGGTGAGGTTTGGCATAGGTCAGAGTTCGACTCAAATCTTCAAATGAAGATTCGAGATGAAGGAAGGTGATTCGAGGCTAGGGGGTAACAGATCCATGTTCAGGAGAGTGAGGTGGTCCTAGGGTGTTTAGGAGGTGGTCATCGGCGTTCATGCCGCCGGGTTCTGGTGAAAGGGAAACTAGGGCGGCTGCTAGGGTTTCGGGGGTTCAGGGCTTGGTGAAGGAGATGAGTGAAGGGGGGGGGTTCGGATAGGGGGCGTGGGGTGTGAGGGAAGACTTATATACGGAGTAGAGGACTGGATCTGAGCCGTTAGATCAGTTGATCTCAACGGCTTGGATCTGATGGTGAGGGGTAAGACGAGGTCGTTTGGCATTAAAACGGGGTCGTTTGGATTTAAGTGAAGGGTTGGGTTGGACCGGCTAAACAGGTCGGGTTACGGGTGCGGATGTGGACCGTTGGATGGGTGTGGTTGAACGGCTCAGATCAGACGCTTGATGCGGCGTCGTTTTGGGAGGTGCCTGGGCAGGTCATGTTTGGACTGGACTTGTGTCCTTGGACGTGGCTGATGGGCTGAATTTGGGCCTCAATTCAAAAATAGGCCCAAGTCCGATTTGCTACACCATTTGAATTCTTTTTCTTTTGTTTTCCAATTTTAAAAATACAACTAAATTAAAATGAACTTGCCACATCCAACTAATCAATACTTGACACAATCATTTGCACACATACTAAAAAAAATTCTAAATGGTTAAATCACAACCTGAAATAAAAAATGCACACATATTTTTGTGAATTTTCTTTCTTTTTAATGACCGAATTATGGTTTTAATTACCCTGACATACATGCTTTGTATTTTGATCGGTAAGATTAAATGCAAAATGGACAGACCCACAAATGACTAACAGCACATGTCATGGAAAAACGACAAATTGCACAGCGAGGCCATTTGTCACTATTTTTTGTTTTCTTTTGGAGTGATTGTCCGTGAAGCAAAAATCACGTGCTTACAGCTTCCCCTCTTTACACGAAGACACGAAGGGTTTTCGCGCAAAGATAATGCGAGCGATTTTTGCCCGTCCGAATACTCCGTGTGAAGCATTCTTTTGAAAAAGGTTTTGACCGAACCTTTGCTTCAGAGGTTTCCTACATATCCTGGGCTGAACAGGAATTAGGTCAATGTAGTTCGGAAAATTTTGGTAGCTGGGACTACCGTGTGACTGTAGTGCTCGCTGCTGTTGTGCGCTGTTGCATGCTGCTGTAGGATGCTACCTCTCAACCGATCTCCTTGTTACATTGTTCTGAAAGGAAAAACAAGAAGCTAAGCTAGACTATGGGTCATGAGGTCTCATCTATCTTCAACTTGTTCTTGTTGCCTTGCTTTCTTGTCGGCTAACGCTTTCCTCCGATGCCTTTATTTTGTGAACTTGGGGGATGATACTGGTCCTTCGCCTTTTCTGAATGCCAGTTTTCACCACTTCGCTTGATCTGCTGGGGAACATGGCCCTCTTCTTTAAGCCTTTCAATGGTTTCTTCAGTGGTATTTTCTTCATCAAAATTGTTATGTTGGGCATGCTATAACGTTCCCAAACTGCTCCTTTCGAGACGCGTTCCTTCATCCTTCTGAATCGCGCGCTTGCCTTTGCAGCCTTCTGCTTATTGGTGCTGGGGATTTTATTGTTTCCTGCTTGAGGATCTCTGTTGTAACCCTCCGCCTTCAGGTGGGGTTACTGATTCCAAAACCTAAAGATGAAAAGTATTCCCGCATTTTACTGGTGGGCGACCAAGAACTTAAAGGTATTCCCGCATTTTACTGGTGGGCGACCTAGAACTTAAAAGTATTCCCACATTTTACTGGTGGGCGACCTAGAACTTAAAAGTATTCCCGCATTTTACTGGTGGGCGACCTAGAACTTAAATGTATTCCCGCATTTTTCTGGTGGGCGACCTAGAACTTAAAAGTATTCCCGCAATTTTCTGGTGGGCGACCTAGAACTTAAAAGTATTCCCGTATTTTACTGGTGGGCGACCTAGAACTTAAAAGTATTCCCGCATTTTACTGGTGGACGACCTAGAACTTAAATGTATTCCCGCATTTTACTGGTGGGCGACCTAGAACTTAAAAGTATTCCCGCATTTTACTGGTGGGCGACCTAGAACTGAAATGTATTCCCGCATTTTACTGGTGGGCGACCTAGAACTTAAATATATTCCCGCATTTTACTGGTGGGCGACCTAGAACTTAAAAGTATTCCCGCATTTTACTGGTGGGCGACCTAGAACTTAAATGTATTCCCGCATTTTACTGGTGGGCGACCTAGAACTGAAATGTATTCCCGCATTATACTGGTGGGCGACCTAGAACTTAAAAGTATTCCCGCATTTTACTGGTGGGCGACCTAGAACTTAAAAGTATTCTCGCATTTTACTGGTGGGCGACCTAGAACTTAAATGTATTCCCGCATTTTACTGGTGGGCGACCTAGAACTGAAATGTATTCCCGCATTTTACTGGTGGGCGACCTAGAACTTAAATGTATTCCCGCATTTTACTGGTGGGCGACCTAGAACTTAAAAGTATTCCCGCATTTTACTGGTGGGCGACCTAGAACTTAAATGTATTCCCGCATTTTACTGGTGGGCGACCTAGAACTTAAAAGTATTCCCGCATTTTACTGGTGGGCGACCTAGAACTTAAAAGTATTCCCGCATTTTACTGGTGGGCGACCTAGAACTTAAATGTATTCCCGCATTTTACTGGGGGCGACCTAGAACTGAAACGTATTCCCGCATTTTACTGGTGGGCGACCTAGAACTTAAAAGTATTCCCGCATTTTACTGGTGGGCGACCTAGAACTTAAATGTATTCCCGCATTATACTGGTGGGCGACCTAGAACTTAAAAGTATTCCCGCATTTTACTGGTGGGCGACCTAGAACTTAAAAGTATTCCCGCATTTTACTGGTGGGCGACCTAGAACTTAAAAGTATTCCCGCATTTTACTGGTGGGTGACCTAGAACTTAAATGTATTCCCGCATTTTACTGGTGGGCGACCTAGAACTTAAATGTATTGAAATTGTTTCCCCGTTCTTCCGAGAAAATTTTTGACAACCGGAAGAAAATTTTCTGCCCCGGTTTTTGGTGATTTCCCTGGCGTTGCGTCTTGCTGCCATCATCAATCCTTTGTTTTCCTGCAGCAGACAAAAGGATTTAGTTAGTTTTAATCGTGGTGGGAGGAGGTGCCTTTCCGGCGGATGATTTTTCTCTCTTCTCCTTTTCTTGCTCTATGCCTCCATAATTGGTTGGTGGACAAAATTGCTTGCTGGGGGTATCCGGCCTGCTGGGGATTGGTTTTCAATTTATCCCCTTTTCTGCTTTCTCTTTACAGTACATGCTGTGGGAGTCTGCTCTTACTCCCGAAACCACTCCCTTTAGGAGTTTACTTCCTCCAAAACCGCGGGGCACAACGTTGCATTGCTTGGGGCCAGCCTTTAAGACTGTTGGGGTTATCCTGCATTTGATGAATCCCCCTTAGGTCTCTGGTAGTAAGCTTTGAAAAATCCTTTTCAAGACAAATTTTTAGGAAGAAAAATAAAAGATAGAAAAGGGAGAAAATCTTTCTTAACCGATATTTAGTGGGAGAAGAAATTCAGAAGAACTTATCTGGAGGACATGACTGGTCCCCGTGATCATGACGTGCACCATAGATTCCCGACCCAGTCTATTTGTATCAATCGATTTGCCGGATGGTCTGACTTGCTGGGGATGATAAATGACTGTCCATGCTGTTGCAAATGTGGTAGCTTTTGTTGATTCGTCTTGTCGCCTCATAGTGCCCTTCGAGGGGTTTTCACTAATGAGACTCTCTCTTTTCTCTCATCTCCCGGCGCCTTATGGTGCCTGTGAAGGTTTTCACCAATAAGACTCTCTCATTTTATATCTCTCATCTTACGTCGCCTTTCGGTGCCTGTGAAGGTTTTCACCGATAAGACTCTCTCATTTTATTTTTCACCGAGGACTCGAGGTGTTGTCGATACGACCCTCTCTTCTGGAGATTCCTTTGACCATCAACTCATTCCCAGTCTTATGATCCTCTTATTTGCTGGGGATCGGTGTATTATTCTCGGCTTTATTTGCCTGACTTGGCATCTCTTGGATATTGATCGGAAGGTCTTTTGGACGTCGATGTTGGTTTTGGTGTGGGGCTAAAGAAAGGCTATCAAAAACGAAAATAATTTGATGGGTGATATGCTACAACTTTTGGAATCAAACCTTTGTTGGAGCTTAAAACATAACAACCTCTGCCCCAGTTTTCTTGCTTGGGGAATTTTATTATATTTTTTTTTATACTTATGTTTAGCTACGTGCGTTACGCACACTGTGCCTATTATGCGCACTATGACCGAGCCGTGAGGCGCCTACGTATCCTCTTCGAGGAATCAGGTCAAACGTAGTTCCCACGGTTTTGTATTTCTTATGATTTTATCTTTCTCCTTCTTTTCATTTTCCTTTAAAGATTTTTTCTTTTTCTTTTCTTTTCTTTTTTCTTTTTTTTTTTTCTTTTTTTTTTCTTTTCCTTTTTTTTCATGTCTTTTCCATTATTGATTCCAAAAGAGGGGTATGAAAGAATAACTTAAGGCTCAAAAGGGGAAGCAAGGGTTAAAAGTGTTTGGATAGAAGAAAGAATTGCCTCCGTCATCTCATTATCTAATAAATGCCACATACAAACAAACGAACCAATAATTGCCATAATTAAAGAAATTACGCATAATATCTCTTGACTGCATCAGAATTGATAGCCATATCGACACATCTTCCCTCGATATCTGTCAAACACAAAGCGCCATTGGACAACACTCTGGTTACAATATAAGGCCCTTGCCAATTTGGGGCGAATTTGCCTTTTGCCTCGACCTGATGTGGGAGGATCTTCTTCAATACCTGCTGCCCTACTTCAAACTTCCTGGGGCGCACCTTCTTATTATATGTTCTCGCCATTCTCTTTTGGTATAGCTGACCATGGCACACTGCTGCCAATCTTTTCTCATCTATCAAGCTCAACTGTTCCAATCGAGCTTTGACTCATTCCTCATTATCAATCCCGGCTTCAGCGACAATCCGAAGGGACGGAATTTCGACCTCCGCTGGTATTACGGCCTCGGTTCCGTACACCAAAAAATAAGGAGTTGTACCTATGGAGGTCCGGACGGTAGTGCGGTAACCTAACAAAGCAAAGGGTAATCTCTCGTGCCATTGTCTGGACCCTTCCACCATCTTTCGCAGTATCTTCTTGATGTTCTTATTGGCTGCTTCGACCGCTCCATTCGCCTTGGGACGATATGGGGTGGAATTGCGGTGTGTAATCTTGAATTGTTGGCATACCTCTCTCATCAGGCTGCTGTTAAGATTCGCACCGTTATCCGTGATGATTACTTTTGGGATCCCAAATCTGCAGATGATATGGGAGTGCACAAAATCCACCACTGCCTTTTTAGTTACCGACTTGAAGGTTTTAGCCTCAACCCATTTGGTGAAGTAATCAATGGTCACTAGAATGAACCTATGACCGTTGGATGCTGCCGGCTCGATAGGTCCAATGACATCCATGCCCCATGCCACAAACGGCCAGGGTGCTGACATCGTATGTAACTCTGTTGGCGGAGAATGAATCAGATCTCCATGTATCTGGCACTGATGGCATTTCCTCACGAAAGTGATACAGTCGCGTTCCATGGTGAGCCAATAACACCCTGTTCGAAGGATCTTCCTTGCCAATACATATCCGCTCATGTGTGGCCCACAAACTCCAGCATGTACTTCTGCCATAACCGTCGTGGCTTGACCGGCATCTATGCATCTCAACAATCCCAAATCCGGGGTTCTTTTGTACAATACTCCTCCACTGAGGAAGAAACCATTCGACAAACGCCGAAGGGCTCTTTTTTGGTCTCCAGAGGCATGTTCTGGATATATCCCCATTCTGAGGTATTCCTTGATATCATGAAACCAGGGTTCGCCATCTGCTTCTTCTTCTATGGCATTGCAGTAAGCGTGCTGATCACGGACCTGGATGTGCAGAGGATCAACATACATTTTGTCAGGGTGGTGCAGCATTGACGCTAAGGTGGCTAAGGCATCCGCAACCTCATTGTGAACTCTCGGGATATGTTTGAACTTCACCGATCGAAATCGCTTGCTCAGATCATGCAAGCATTGTCGATATGGTATGAGCTTTAGATCTCGCGTTTCCCATTCACCCTGAATCTGATGTACCAAGAGGTCCGAGTCTCCCAAGACCAAGACGTCTTGGACATCCATGTCCGCAGCTAAGCGCAGACCCAGAATGCAAGCTTCATACTCGGCCATATTATTGGTGCAATAGAAGTGTAGTTGAGCCGTAACAGGATAATGGCGTCCTATTTCAGAAATGAGTACTGCTCCTATTCCAACCCCTTTTGCGTTTGCAGCTCCATCGAAGAAAAGCTTCCAACCCGGTTCCTCAGTTAATTCCATCTCATTTGTATGCATTACCTCCTCGTCGGGATAGTACGTTCTTAAGGGCTCGTACTTTTCATCAACGGGATTCTCTGCCAAATGATCGGCCAGCGCCTGGGCTTTCATGGCTGTCCTCGTCACATAGACGATATCAAACTCTGTGAGTAGAATTTTCCATTTTGCTAACCTTCCCGTGGGCATAGGTTTCTGAAAGATATACTTCAATGGGTACAAACGGGATATGAGATAAGTAGTATATGAAGATAGGTAGTGCTTCAACTTCTGAGCTACCCAAGTTAGGGCGCAACATGTTTTCTCGAGTTGAGTGTACTTGACCTCATGTACTATGAATTTCTTGCTAAGATAGTAGATGGCCTGCTCCTTCCTTCCTGTGTCATCATGTTGCCCCAGCACACAACCAAATGAATTTTCCAAGACCGTCAGGTAAAGAATTAGGGGCTTCCCGGGCTTAGGCGGGACCAATACGGGTGGATTAGACAGATACCCTTTGATTTGGTCGAAAGCCTCCTGACACTCTGCCGTCCAACCTACCGCAGCATCCTTTCTCAGCAGCCGAAATATGGGCTCACAAGTTGCTGTGAGTTGAGCGATGAACCTGCTGATGTAATTGAGTCTACCCAGCAAACTCATTACCTCTGTTTTGTTCCTCGGCGGTGGCAAATCTCGGATGGATTCAATTTTGGATGGGTCTAACTCAATCCCTCGTCGACTGACGATGAACCCTAGCATCTTTCCTGATGGAACCCCGAACGCGCATTTGGCCGGGTTGAGCTTGATATCATACCTTCGGAGTCTTTGAAAAAATCTCCTTAGGTCTGCTACATGGTTCTCCTGACGCCAAGACTTTATGATCACATCATCGACGTACACCTCGATTTCTTTGTGTATCATGTCATGAAACACAGCGGTCATTGCTCGCATGTACGTTGCCCCGGCGTTCTTCAATCCGAACGGCATTACCCGATAGCAGTAAGTTCCCCATGGCGTAATAAACGCTATGTTTTCCGCATCCTCCTCGTCCATTAGGATCTGATGATAACCCGCATAGCAATCTACAAAGGATCCGATCTCGCGCCCAGTGCAATTATCGATCAAGATATGGATGTTGGGCAATGGAAAATTGTCCTTGGGACTTGCTTTGTTGAGGTTACGGTAGTCGACGCACACCCTGATTTTCCCATCCTTCTTTGGAACTGGTACCACATTGGCCAGCCACTCGGGATATCGAGTGACCCGAATGACCTTCGCCTGCAACTGCTTAATCACCTCTTCTTTGATCTTTACACTCATTTTTGTTTTAAACTTCCTTAGCTTTTGCTTGACCGGAGGGTATGC
Organism: Nicotiana sylvestris; assembly: GCF_000393655.2. Taxonomy (NCBI): domain Eukaryota; kingdom Viridiplantae; phylum Streptophyta; class Magnoliopsida; order Solanales; family Solanaceae; genus Nicotiana; species Nicotiana sylvestris. Next base: position 50,974,233 of record NC_091065.1, read on the forward strand.
CGGGTCAGTGGGCAATTTGTGAACCACTAAATTGGTGCTTAATCCAGGCATATCGTCATATGACCATGCAAAAACATCTTTGAATTCCATGAGGGTTTTGATCAACTCTTCCCTGACATTCGGCTCAATGTGGATGCTGATTTTGGTTTCTTGGACGTTATCAGCGTCTCCTAGATTTATAGCCTCAGTGTCATTTAGGTTAGGCTTGGTTTTTTCTTCAAATTGGCATAGTTCTCGGTTTATCTCTTCGAAGGACTTATCTTCGTCATACTCAAATTCATCGTCGCAAACGACCTCTTGCATCATTGAGTCGGATTCAGATTGATTTATTAGACTAGGTCGAAGATCCGCTGTGCATGCCATGTCATTAGAACCAGTAAAAAGAGAACTGTTCAGAAAGAAAAAGAACAAAACAAAATTAAAATGGGACAAAAGAAAAGAACTTTATTAAACTTGCGGGATAAAAGGGTTCACACTTTTACAAAACAAAAGTAAAATTTGGATTACACCATGGAATAATCCGAGCAAACAAACAAACAAAACATAAATCAAAGCCTACTACCAAGACTCCCCTCGGACAGGAAGAGGAGTAACTGTCCAATTGTTGGTCTTGGCCTCAGGCCCCACAAACTGTATCTCTGTTCCGCTGGAACCTTCTCCAGCTTCCACCATACTGACATCAGCAAATAGCCTCTCAAAACTCTCATTCAGGTCCTCATTTATACCGATCAATGGTCCTAGAATATTTGGGACCGGTGACCCCTTGGCACTTGCTTTGACAAAAGACCTTGAGAGACGTGGCACCGGCTTAGGCAGAAACCAGACCCTCTTCTTCATCTTTCGCGCTTGCTTCCTATCTGCTACGGTTGGTTTGAACCCCAATCCGAAAGTTTCCAGATTTTTAGGCAAGGTGACAGGTTGGACAATCCCCTGAAGCTCGACTCCTAGGCCCTTTCCCGGTATAAATGCATTACCCAGCATTTCTGAGACCATCATGACTGTCGCGGCAGCTACCCTAGGGTGTGGGATGATCTCTCCTTCAGAGATTTTGTTGGCCGACCCTGTATCGAAAATCTGGTAGACCCAAGGACCTTTCTCATCAGTGGTCTCTATGAAAGGTACAATGGCTCCGCCCATGGTGCACGTTGTGTCCTCGCCGTGTAACACGACCTCTTGTCTTTCCCACTAGAACTTCACCATCTGATGTAGGGTGGAGGGCACTGCTTTGGCTGCATGAATCCATGGTCGTCCTAACAGCAGGTTGTAAGATACTGTGGCGTCTAACACCTGGAATTCCATGGTAAACAGGACTGGACCGATGGTTAACTCAAGTACAACATCCCCCACAGTGGATGTTCCATTTCCGTCGAACCCTCGGACACTGATGCTATTCTTGTGGATTCTTCCGCGGTCGATCTTTAACTGGTCCAGAGTGGATAATGGGCAAATATTGGCACTTGAACCGTTATCCACCAATACTCAAGTTACCACCGAGTCTTCACATTTGACAGCTAGGTATAGAGCTTTATTATGCTCCGTACCTTCCACCGGCAGATCATCATCTGAGACTGTTACCCTGTTCACCTCAAAAATCTTGTTGGCAATGGTTTCCAGGTGGTTTACAGAAATCTCGTTGGGTACATGAGCTTCGTTCAATATCTTCATCAAAGCCCGTTGATGCTCCTCAGAATGGATTAGTAATGACAGCAGCGAGATCTGGGCTGGTGTTTTTCTCAGCTGTTCGACCACGGAGTAGTCCTGCATTTTCATCTTCCTCAGGAACTCCTCAGCCTCTTCTTCGGACACAGGCTTCTTGGTTGCAGCTGGATTGGTTCTCCTTAGTTCCACCGGAGCGAAACATCGACCTGATCGAGTCAGCCCTTGCGCTTCACAACTAACTTCTTCCATTTGTTTTCCTTTATACATCACCACCGCCTTTTCATATTTCCAAGGCACAGCCTTGCTATCAATCATCGGCAGCTGGACCACAGGCTTTATGGTTACCAGTTCTCTACATACCCCTTTTAACACGACTGTCGGTGTGGGCGGAATCCCTGATATTACCAACTTGTTTGGCTCGGGTTTGCTTGTTATGGCGGACGGGCTCTTTCCCAATATTACTACCGGCTTGACGCCATCTCCCTGCGACTATACACTCATTCCTCCACTGGTTGAGACTTCTTTCGGGGCGGCTTGGATCATCATCACTGTTTGTGAGGGTTTTCTCAACTCTCCTCCCTCACACACCAACTCAATCATGTGAGTTTCGTGGTGCGCTGGCAGTGGGTTTTGGTTGATGTTAGGAGCTTCTGGTGTCTGGACCTCGATCTTATTGGTGTCGATAAGATCCTGTATGGCATGCCTTAACTTCCAACACTTCTCGGTGTCATGCCCGAGCATCCCTGAGCAGTATTCACAACTTATTGATCGATCCAAATTCTGAGGTGGGGGATTTGGTTCTCGAGTCTGGACAGGACTAACCAAACCCAATTGCCTCAGCTTGTGGAACAAAGCGGTGTAGGTTTCTCCCAACTCCGTGAAAGTTCTCTGTTTCCGCAACCTGTCATTCCTAGCATCTGGATTTCCCCGAAAGCCTGCCCCTAGAGGGTTTCTATACGCCCTCGGTGGAGGATAGGTGTTTTGTGGTGGCGTATATATGTTCTGGGGAGCCGGCGCGCGCCATTGCGGGCGAACCGGAGGCTGAGTATATGCTTGGGCCTGGTGTACGGAACAATGTGGTTCTCGAGGTGGATAGAAATTTTGCGGTGGGTTGTATGGGTAGTTTGACCTGTGAGGTCTGGGTTGGTTGTAGTGTGGCCTGCCAGCCCTGGACCAACTGCCTGCCTCGATCGTGGCAACCTCTTCTTTCTTTCTTCTCAGCGCACCTCCCGTGCCGCTTTGAATAGCCTGGGTTGTGGCCTTGAGTGCCGAATAGTTCAAGATTTTGTCACACCTCAGACCCTCTTCTATCATGACCCCTATCTTGACCACCTCGTTGAAGGATTTTCCAACCGTTGTCACCAAGTGACCAGAGTAGGTTGGATCCAATGTTTGCAAGAAATAGTCCACCATCTCTCCCTCTCTCATGGGAGGATCGACTCTAGCTGCTTGCTCTCTCCAGCGGAATCCGAACTCGCGAAAACTTTCCCCGGGTTTTTTCCCAGTTCTTAATAATGTGAGACGGTCAGGGACTATCTCGAGATTGTACTGGAAATGACCTACAAAAGCCTGCGCCAGATCATCCCATGTATACCACCTACTGGAATCCTTCCTGGTATACCATTCTAGTGCAGACCTGCTCAGACTTTGGCTGAAATAAGCTATTAGCAGCTCATCCTTGCCGCCTGCCCCGCTCATTTTGCTACAGAATCCCCGCAAATGTGCCATGGGATCACCGTGCCCTTCATATAAATCAAACTTAGGCATCTTAAACCCAGCCGGGAGTTGGACGTCTGGGAAAGGGCACAGATCTTTGTATGCTACGCTGACCTGGTTGCCCAAACCGTGCATGTTCCTGAAGGACTGCTCCAGGCTTTTGAACTTTCTCAATACTTCATCCTGTTCAGGGGCCTTAGCCGGCTTTTCAATCTCTGTCGGCACTTCCAAGTGTGGATTGTAAGCCTGTGGCTCGGGAGCATGAAACGTAGGCTCGGGGGGATAGTATTGTGTATCGTGAGCCTGAAACAATGGCTCACTGGTCGTTCTTTGCAAGGGGGCTGATGTGGGTCCCACAAAAGTGGGAATACTGGGTGTTGGGAGAGGTTGATGGGGTGGTGGATCTTGGGAATCATGGGGGCTTCTTTCTTGATGATAACGGGGATTTGGGAGGCTTGTGGAAGGGCCGGAGTGAGGGTATTCCGGCGTGTGTCCCAGTGTTTCAGGGCTCTTTTGTGTTTTGGCTATGGCTAGCTGCATTGCATTCATCTCTAGTCCCATCCTTTCAATCTTTTCCATCGCTTCTTTTAACAACTGGCTCATCGGCCTCTCTTCCTCATTACTATTCTCTAAAGTAGTCATGCTTGTTGCTATCGGTCCTTTGGATCTAGTTTGATAGGAGTGTGTTGCCAGAATTCTTTAACAACTAACTTGTCTGGATCAGACAACAACAAACTTTGTTAGCGTTAGAGTTTAACAGATTTGATCATAACACATAGAGGATGCAATGCTCCTAGGCAGTTAACCGTTTCTACATGCTTTGCTTCGAACAAAATGCGTCATCCCGGTTTGCTCATTTGTCTCCTTTTCTGTTATTTTATTTTATTTTTGTATTTTCTTTTTCTTTTTTTATTAAGAGCGGTCGAATCTTATGGGGATTGCCTACGTATCACGTCCCCGCGCGAATCAGACCAGGCGTAGTTCTGCCTTCAAGTAAAGACACATAAAAATTCTTTCGGAGTCACTTAACTTCAATATCAAAATTTGCTATTACACATTACTTCAAACAAAATAGCAACAACACAGACTCCATAGTTTTTAACTTGATTTGACTAAAAAGAAAAGAAAACAACATATGGGAAAACAACAAAGCCAAATAAACAGGACTTGACCAAAGATTAATTCTCCAACTTAAGGGCCCGCGAGGCATCATTCAGCCTTTTCGCGGCTCTAGGTGTAAGGTCTCTTTGCAATCTCTTCAACTCGTTCATAATCCGGTGGACGCAGCCCATGATGGAAATAAGGAGGGTTTTCCGAGGTATTTGCTCCCCTGCTAAGCATTTCATGTAGATGTAATGCCCAATTTCGTCGATCCTTCCTCGAATGTTGTCCCTCTCAATGAACAATTGCCTGATTTGTTGGTTCTTCAATCCCAGTGCCTGAGCATTGTCGGCAAGTTGGTCTTGAAACAACTCCATTTGTCTTTCCATGCAGGCCATTGCATCATAACAATGTCTTTTGTCGGCCTGGGCATCTCGTGCTTGTTTGATGATCCGATCATGTAGAGTGGAGTTCGTCTCTCTTAATATCCCGACGCTCATTTCATAATCCCTTATGACCTATTGCAGACACTGCCTTCGGGATGTTGTACCTTTTGCCCATTTGACCTTCATCCTTGCGATGCAAGCTTCTGATTGTTCTAACTCTTCTTGGCTCCGGATGACCTGATTTCTCAAACTTGCTATCAATCTTTCGTCGGAGCGACGCTTCTGTCGGTCAATGTTATTCTTACTAGCTTGGCGAAGGCGGGCCTTCAGGGTCTGGTTTTCTTAGGCTAGCTTGTTCTTTTCGCCCTGCTCTGAGGCGACTTGCACGTTGTTCTCAAATATAAGCCTTTCGACTTGTTGCTTTAGCCTCCCGATTTCAGCCCGGTAGCCCTCTTCTCTTTTTAACCAACTCCACTTTGCCTGTGAAGATTCCTCAAAGCCTTAGATGTGAGCTCTCTTAGTTGGTCTCTGATGTTCAAGCTCTCTTTTGTACCACGGGAAGTATTTCGGAGTCACTTTGCCCTTAGCCCGATCTCGCACACAAGTGTCTAACTTAAGGGTTTGACACTCATTCCAGACCCTCCGAACGAATGCTTCAGGGAACTGCCCACTGGGTCCGATTTCAATCACCTGGCTACTAAGGTCTTCTTCCTTAGGGATTACTTGGTATCGTCCCAATTGCCTCAACACCCTGCATGGTGCGTAGGGCTGGATACTCTGGAGACCCATCAACAACAAATAAGATTCAGTGGCTGACATGTGTATAACCTCATCTAGGGATAACCACTCGAATGCCCACTCTATCTGGTTGGATAAAACAGAGCGCAATAGCGTGACCCATTCGGTGACCCCTTCCGACAATCTGAACCCGTTGATCCTGGTGGGGAACTCTTCTATGCAAGTTTTTTGCGACGACCCATATTTCAGAATTTGAGGGCGATGGCATAGATGATCTATCGCCCACATTTGCAGTAGTACATTGCATCCCTCAAAGAAACTTCCTCCGGCCTTGCAGACGGTGAGGGCGCGGAAAATTTCTGCATTTATCATAGGTGTTAGGGTGCTCTTTTTCTGCCTGATCAGAGTATTGACTACCCCAGCGATTTGTATGTTAATTTTTCCATCTTTCCTAGGTAACACTAGAAACCCCATAAAAGCTATCATAAAAGCAATACATCTATGTTTTTCCCATTCTAACTGGTTCTCCCCACTGCAGATCCTGCTCTCAGGATTGTTGAACCCTCCCAGGTGACCGTATCTGTCGTACAGAAATGCCAAACTACAAAATCCTTTTGATAACTCTGGATTATGTACCGTTCTGCGGATCTTTACGATATCCAGAAACTTATGTATAGCTACGGTCCTTGGTGCAATGAGGTATTGTTCTTTCATAGGGACATTAGGTCGTCCAATATACCCTGCCAATTCCTCCAGTGTTGGGGTGAGCTCGAAGTCTGAGAGGTGAAACACATTGTGTGCCGGGTCCCAAAATGAGATTAGAGCCCTGATAACGTCTCCTCTTGGCTCGATGTCCAGTAATCCAACCAAGTTTCCCAAGTATACTTTGACCGTATCTTGCCGGGAACCTCCCAAGTCGTTCCACCATGTGCGTAAGCCCAAAGGAACTTTGTTTATAATGGCCTCAGATGAACTCCTACTTGTGCTCATTCTGCACATTTATTAAGGTGATTTATTAAGGTGAGAGAAATAACCTGTGTATACACATATATGGGCGGAGATATGCATATATATATACATATACATACATAGATACATATATATACATATAATATTTGGTAAAACAAAACCGGGGAGTTGGACCCGATAAGGGTTGCCTACGTATCCCACATCCGGTGGGAATCAAACCGACGTAGTTCGGGCCATTTAAATGAACAAACCATTTTTGAAAACAAGGTAAAATAACTCTTCATTTTTCCTAAAAAAAATAATACAATGACCTATTTTCCCAAACTAAATAAAGACTTTTTTTCAATTTCTTTTCGACAAACGATTTTCCAAAATAACGAGTTTCTTTTTTTCATTTTCTAAATTAATCGATTAATACCTTAACTATTATTATTTTTCCTCTTTTCTCAACATTCCCAAGGTTCAGAAACCAGTCAACATGTAGGTTTGAAACAAATATGTGTATACAGCAAGTAAGATGCATCGGGATGGTCTTTTCTGTTTCAGGTTGCTATTCCTAGACGGACCCAACCCCTGTGTTGAGTCCCCTAAGTCGAAATGCACATGATGCAGACAAGCGTTCCTACTAGGGATCCGGCATGAAGTTTCGTTATACTAGGTTTATAACCTGGGTATTTGTTCTAGACAGTGTACCCGAGTGGACAACTCGAGTCGAGGAAGGGGCTACGTACCGTGGACCCGCGGGATCGTCCGGCTTTGTAACTTATCCGGCCTCTTTCTTATTTCAGGTATCGACATTAACAGAATAGGGAGTCTCGGCCAGCGAACTTCTCCCCGGAGGTAAGAAGTGAATGGTTTCGGCACAGTTTATATGTACAGTTCAAATAATATCAAAGCGGTAAAAGCAGCATTTAGCACATTAGGCTCAAAACATGTAATAAAATTAGATAATAAATAAAGCCAAATAATAACAATTATTCTAAGCTCGAATTATTAACCCTGAACCAGTGGTTTTAGGTTGAAGTCCCCAGCAGAGTCGCCAGAGCTTTCACACCTCCTTTTTCTGCACCCGAGAGGGGACAAGGGCGTTTTTTCCAATTAAAGGACAATCGAAACGGGATTGGTTTAATTATTTCAGAGTCGCCACTTGGGAGATTTAGGGTGTCCCAAGTCACCAATTTTAATCCCAAATCGAGGAAAAGAATGACTCTATATTACAGTCTGCGTACCAGAAATCCGGATAAGGAATTCTGTTAACCCGGGAGAAGGTGTTAGGCATTCCCGAGTTCCGTGGTTCTAGCACGGTCGCTCAACTGTTATATTCGGCTTGATTATCTGATTTTATACAAGTGTGAACTTATGTGCAAAATTTAACTTTTAACCGCTTTTATCATTTACTGTTTTTATCAAGAATTGCAACGTTGTGAAAATGTATCTCGAACCGCGTTACAATCAATGTACCCGTGGTCGTCGACACACTTTGACTCCGTTGAGATTTGGATTTGGGTCACATCAATGTGCACCCGAGTTTAAGGAAATTAAATTATTAAAGGCGCGCCTAAAGCGACTAGCGTATTTATTTTGGGTAGGACCGTGGAATTTTACTAAACGGTCCATCCCGAAGCCTAAACAATTTTTAAAGCAATATTTATTGAGGGCCCCGCAATTTGTATTTTTATTTGGCGAGGCTCACCTCGTTCTTTATTTCTAATGAATTTGCAACGTCATGGACATGCATCTCGAACCACGTCACAGTCAATGTACCCGTGATTAGAGAGGCATTTCGAATCCGTCGAGATTTGGATTTGGGTCACATAAATGTGCACCCGAGTTTAAGAAGGTAAAGTTTATTAAAGCGTATCCTAAAGAGACTAACGTGTTGTCATTTTAGGAAGGTTGTGAGATTTGCTAAACAACCCGTCCGGGAAACTAAATGCTTCAATGATTTACATTTAACAAGGGCCCCGCATCTGCGTGTTTTGTTTATTTTCATCGAGGCTCATCTCGTTCTTATTTTAAAAGGATATCCTATAGCAACTACGTTTCTTGTCGTGTTCGTCTCTATCAATTGAAAACGGTAGACAGTCCTAATTAATTACATGATTGCGAGTTTACTTATAACAGGATTTAAAATGCTTTTACAGAATAATAAAATGTGACTGCGATTATGGATAACTAGCCGAAAATTATGGGCCCAAACCTAGCTCATGCGAGATGGCCAGACTTAGGCCCCCTTTTTCGATATGGGCCTAACTGATTTGTTTCGATTTGGGCTCGGCCTTCATGAGATTGAGGCCTAGGACTGATTCTTTGTTCTGTGAAATGAGTTTATCAATTTATATGGGGCAATTTATCAGAAGGGAAAGAACTTAACTAGTAGTGTACGATTTTCATGCTTGGCATACATTACAGAATTATACTACACCATTAAACTAAATCTAAGATACAACCTACTTCATTGGGCATACTTTTATCACCAACCTATATACACAGTCTAACATTCAACTACCATACATTGACATTTATTATGCATGAGGACTATCTCCAGTATCCAAAACAAGAATGTAAACTATTATACATTATATGAGGTCTAACATAATAGTCTATGTATATATAAACATCTGTAGATCTTCTCTTTTACATTCATGCTCAAACCTTTCAAGTTACAGTGGTAGTATATTTGTATACCTGGGATAGAGGAGCAAAAGAAGAAGAAAGATGATCAGCTGAGTGGTACACAGCAAGCACAGCAGCAGGTAAACAACACAACACAGCAACAACCAAAACAGCCACAATGATGAAGCTCAACAAGTGGTCGAGCAATGGACAGACAATCCCAGAAAACAGAGCAGAGAGACAGCAGGAAACCCAAGATATCGAATGTAACAGCAACAGACAATCCAATAACTCCAAAGCTCAACAAATAACCACTACAGTTCCGATATTCAGGAAGACTAAAACTCAATCCACAGCACACAGAAAACTCAGTGTAGTAACAATCACAGCAGAAAACACACAGCCTTCTCTTAATGGAACAGTAATAAACCTAGTTAGGATGACCAGCTTGATTTCTTATGCAGTTTTTGGACAGTGATTAGTTAAAGTGTTTCTGAAAATTTCTTTCTATTTTTTCAGTTTTCTTCAACTCACAGGACCCCTCTCAAGACTAAAATAAAATGAATCCACCCCCCTTCTAATGGAAGGTCTGCCTCTTTTATAGCCTAACCTTAACACTTTACAGTCTGTTTGACAACTCGAAATTCCCCTCCCCTGCTGTTTTTCCACTCAGCTATTTTAAATAAACAAACTCCCATCAGATCCCTGACAGCCCCTCTCTATTTTTTGTTGTTAAAGTGTCCTACTCTCTTATTTATTTAGCCAAAGTATGGGCAGCAGGAATATAATCTGACAGCACATGCTGTCCAATTATTTTAATTCCTTAAAGCTAACCATACACATGTTGCCCACAGTCTAAGCCAAGAGAACATGCTATCCAATTAAGATCAAAGTCTGAACTGCCATTATAACCTACTCCCTAGATGTTCTTTAATTCAAATTGAACAAAACCAATAGGCAATACAATTCAGTTCCTAATGGGATTCAAATACGATCACAGCAGAAATAAACAACACGAATCAAGTTGTTACCATTAATGACTGAAACTAATTGACGACATACATCGACTCGACTATATTAATCGTAACACATAACAATCAATCGTTCATATAAACAACACGTACAGAGTCCCGAATGACTTCAGACAACTTTGTTCAATCACTGGGAACCTATATGAATTAACTCATTTGACGACTAATCTAATTGACGATCATGTATACCACAGAATACATTCAGAACACACATAGAAAATCAACCGACCAAATAAAAGGTCTTTGACAGAGATAGAAGAAATCCGAATGAAAAATAACAAAAATAACAAACAAACACAACGAAACATGCTGACAACTTAATTAGCAGTTGAATAAAACAAAAAGGAAAAGAAAAACTTACCGAAAAATGTCCAAATAAAATTGACCCAAATATGACTCAACTTTGACCCCTTGAGGCCGAACAAACTTTAATCAGGGTGTTCTCACACGAGAACACCTTGATTGAGGTCTATTAGACCTCAAACCCCGTTAAGACTGGCCGGTTTCCAAGGCTATTCATGTTCTAGGTTTTGGATTCTCAGATTTGAGATTCTAAGAGTTGTGGGTAGATTCGGACCAAACCAAGCCTGGTTTGGTCACGAGGGGGGTCAGGGGAGTGTCTAGTATGAAGATGGTGAGGTTTGGCATAGGTCAGAGTTCGACTCGAATCTTCAAATCAAGATTCGAGACGAAGGAAGGTGATTCGAGGCTAGGGGGTAACAGATCCATGTTCAGGAGAGTGAGGCGGTCCTAGGGTGTTCAAGAGGTGGTCATCGGCGTTCATGCCACCGGGTTCTGGTGAAAGGGAAACTAGGGTGGCTGCTAGGGTTTCGGGGGTTCAGGGTTTGGTGAAGGAGATGAGTGAAGGGGGGGTTCGGATAGGGGGCGTGGGGTGTGAGGGAAGGCTTTTATACGGAGTAGAGGACTGGATCTGAGCCGTTAGATCAGATGATCTCAACGGCTTGGATCTGATGGTGAGGGGTGAGACGAGGTCGTTTGGCATTAAAACAGGGTCATTTGGATTTAAGTGAAGGGTTGGGTTGGACCGGCTAAACAGGTCGGGTTACGGGTGCGTATGTGGACCGTTGGATGGGTGTGGTTGAACGGCTCAAATCAGACGCTTGATGCGGCGTCGTTTTGGGAGGTGCCTGGGCAGGTCATGTTTGGACTGGACTTGTGTCCTTGGACGTGGCTGATGGGCTGAACTTGGGCCTCAATTCAAAAATAGGCCCAAGTCCGATTTGCTACACCATTTGAATTCTTTTTCTTTTGTTTTTCAATTTTAAAAATACAACTAAATTAAAATGAACTTGCCACATCCAACTAATCAATACTTGACACAATCATTTGCACACATACTAAAAAAAATTCTAAATGGTTAAATCACAACCTGAAATAAAAAATGCACACATATTTTTGTGAATTTTCTTTCTTTTTAATGACCGAATTATGGTTTTAATTACCCTGACATACATGCTTTGTATTTTGATCGGTAAGATTAAATGCAAAATGGACAGACCCACAAATGACTAACAGCACATGTCACGGAAAAACGACAAATTGCACAGCGAGGCCATTTGTCACTATTTTTTGTTTTCTTTTGGAGTGATTGTCCGTGAAGCAAAAATCACGTGCTTACAGCTAAGTTTGACTTTGGTCAACATTTTTAGCAAACGAATCCGGATTTGTGTTGACGGTACCAGAGGGTCCATAGGAAAATATGGGACCTGAACGTATGCCTAGAATCGAATTCCGAGGTCCCTAGCCCAAGTAATGAATTTTTATTGGAAATTGTTAAACTGAAATTCTAAGGATTTAAAGAAACTAAATAATGATTGATCATATTGGTATCGGGCTCGTATGTTGGTTCCGGAGCTCGGTACAGGTCCAATATAACATTTAAGACTTTCCCGGAAAGTTGGGTGTCAATCTGAGTAGTTTAAGTGTGTTTCGGCTCGTTAGAGGTGAATTAAGAACTTGAAGTTCATAAGTTTGATTCAATTGGTTTTAGGTGGTGATTCTTAAATTTAGCTTTGTTTCGGGCATTTTGAAGGTTCGAGCAGGTCTGTTTCATGTTTTCAGACTTGTCGGTATGTTCGGGTGCGGCCCGAGAGCCCCGAGCATCAATCAAACGATGCTCGAGTGAAGTTGTAAAATTGGAGAAGGGCTGAAGCTTCAGTTACTATCATAATCGCAGTTGCGATTGGCCAGCCGCAGGTGCAAGAAAATAAAAAGAGGTTAATCTCATGCAGATGTGGCCAAGCCAGGCCAAGCCTAAAGCCACAGAAGTGGCTATTCCTCCGCAGAAATGAAGCCGCAAAAGCGGCTGGTAACTTGTAGATACGGCCTAGCGGCCCAGGTGAAATTCCGCAGAAGTAGGCCCTCTTCTGCAGATGCGGCCCAGGACCGCAGATGCGGAAATTGCTGAAGTAGTAAGCTTTATTTAATACGGGTTCTAAGTTATTTTTGCCATTTTTCACTCAACCATTGGGCGATTTTGGAGCTTTTGATAGAAGATTTTCACCTAGCATCTTGAGGTAAATTTATCCTACCTATTCCTAGTTTAATACTTGTCTAAGGTAGATTAACTCACTAAGATTAAGGTAAAATTATGGGGTTAGAGCAAAACCTAGGGTTTTGATAAAACTTAGAATTTACCATGAAATTGGTTATGAAATAAAGTAAAAATCATATATTATTGATCCTTGGGTTACAAAGAACAACTTTCTTCAAAATATTTCAGAATCCGGGCACGTGGGCCCGGGGTCGGGTTTTAGGAAACTTGTGTTTAAGGTTGGAAAATTGCTTTAATAGTTAGAATGCAATCTTGTGAGCTTGTATTGACTAGTTCTTACCCCATTTATCTAGTTTTGGATCGTTCGACTCCAAATTGAGAGTTTGGGCTCGTTCTTGGTATTGGAAGTACACTTTAACCTTGTAAGAGGGAATTGTCCCCATAGGAGTAATAATTGTGTAGTTTTCCACTAATCCGGGGGCTACGTACGCACTAGGTGACGAGAGTCCGTGCGTAGCTACAATCATGTTAATTGCCCGGCTAGTTAAGGACACGTGTCATGCTATATTTGCAAATGTTTTGTATGAGTTTATTTGAATATAAATGCGCCTTTTTGTATTTTCCTATTGATAATTGATATTTGTAGATCGGGACGATCACCTCGGTAGAAATAGATGCATTTATGGTTCGCGTCATTCGACCCTCTGGCAGTGAATAGTTTTTTTTCTTTTGGATCAGGCCATCTACCTCGGCATGATGGGCACATGATATCTATGTGAATTAGTGTTGATGACTTGCTTGTTAAATGGTTTGAAATGTAAATGGCTAACTGTGATATTATATGGACATGACTTAGTAATTCTGATTACAACTATTATATAACTGTGATCCTCATGCCTAGCATAAAAACATATTATATTATTTTGACCCTAGTAGGTATCAAGTAGACCTCTCGTCTCTACTACTTAGAGATTAGACGGGATACTTATTGGGTACATATTATTTATGTACTCATACTATGCTTCTGTACTTAATTATACAGGCTTTGATGCAGGTACATCTGGCTATTAGACTGGTGCGCGTCCCTGATCATAGTTCGAGACATCCACGGTGAGCTGCTTCCTTTTCTGTGTTGATTCGCAGCTTGATGGAGTCTCTCTTACTTTTGACTATCTATTATGTTTCAGATAATAGGAGATCTACTATTTTGTATATTCTACTAGTTGCCCACAGCTTGTGACACCAGGTCTTGGCACTCACATTAGTAGACTATTCTTTTGGGTTGTGTAACCATTACTGAATATTTGCTTAATATCGCATGTTTTAATTGCAAACTAAGAAAAATGTTGTAACTGTTTTTAGTAAGTAAAATAAGAATTCACTAATATTTCTGCATTGGCTTGCCTGACAACGGTGTTGGGCGCCATCATGACCTGAGGTGAAATTGGGTCGTGACATGAAATTTGGGGTTGTTTTGTTGCCATGAATTTGCAGTACCCCCAGCTGAACTCCATGAAAAACCTGGTGCATTTGACCCATTGAATTGAAGTTATAATTACCCACAACATTCACTTCCTCCATTGAATCTTGACACTCATGAGTCAGGTGTTGTCTTCCACATGTATCACATACTACATGTTGGTCATTATGTATTGAGGCTAAGGTCAGCTTCCTTATTTATTTTTTCATGGCATCAAGTTGTACCTGCACAGATATATTAGTATCAACCAGGTGAACACCAGTTGATCTTCTTTTTTTAGCAATCTCAGAGGGCCACCGATTTTCATCTTCACATAACTTATCTAAAATTGTGACTATCTCTTCTAGAGTCTTTATCATCAACGGACCTCCAGCTATATTGCTCAATGTTCTACGTGAGGGCAGTGTCAATCCATCCCAAAAGTCCTGCAGTTGCATCCAAAGTTCAATTCCTCTATGTTGACACTTTTCACACTAATTCCTTAAACCTTTCCCAAGCTTTAAACATAGTTTCCATCTCGTTCTGGAAGAAGTTATGGATTTCCCTTCTATGCTTTCCCTTTTTAGATGAGGAGAAATATTTAGCAAGAAATTTACTGGTCATTTCTTCCCATGTTCTAATTGATCCCTAGGGTAAGCTTCGAGGCCATTGTTTTGCATTTTCTTAGAGAGTGAAGGGGAATGCCCTTAAGTTAACTGCATCTTGTGACACACCTTTATTTTGAAAGGTGTTCATTATCTCCTCGAAGTCCATTAGATGGTTGTTTGGATCTTCATTTTACTCTCCTCCGAAGACACAACAATTTTGAAGGGTTAGAAGTAACCTTGCTTCAATTCGAAATTATTGGCTTCAACTGAAGGAGGTCTCACTCTTCATAAGCCTTGGTTGTAGATCGGGCTAGCATAATCACCAAGTGGTCTCCCTTGGCCAGGAGCTATGTTTCCGAACTGGTTTGCACCTAAGGGCTGATTCTGAGCCATTTTTCGATCCCTTTCTTCTTCGTATGGAATTTGTGCATCTCTTAGTGATACTTCTTCAGCATTCCTTGCAGCTTTCTCTCTTAGTTGGGTTGCCTCCCTCGCAGTCAAATCTACATTATCATCATCTCCAGCCATATTGTCTTTGGTTGAGGATTGTCCAACCTTCTCTACCTTCTCCAGGAGATTTCTTTCCTTTCTCAACTGTCACAGTTGTTTTTCGATTTCTTGTTTGTATGGTAACACTTCCTTCCCAGAAGATCAAGTCATGTACCAATATGACTTGTAGCCTGCGCACAGTAAAACAACACCAAATGTAAAAAGAACAAAAGTAAAATAAAAAGAAATTTTTTTCTAAATTAGCACTACAAACTATTTCAAACACTATTGATTGCCAATCCCTGGCAACGATGCCAAATTTTGACGAACGCAAAACACACACTTAATTATGCTCGCTAGTCAAATATAGTAAAATATAATATCGTATCTACAGGGATTGACGTTAAATAGTATTATCGTAGTTCGTAGTTAGATTGCTATTCAAGATGATCAATAATTAAGAGTTTGGTAATTAATACTAAAATTAACTAAGAATCTAAACTATTGGCTAATGACAATCAATGCAGGTAACGTGCAAAGAAGGTTATCAATATAGAAGATAGGGTTGATAGGATAGGTGCAAGACAGATGTTTTGGATCTAACTCTAGATGATTCACTTCTAATGCTCAAGTGAGTCTCTCGAATTCACTTGGTTATTAATTCAATTGTTTATTAGAAACACCTCTCTTGATTACGTCTCAACCTTACAAGATGAACCAATTTAAGCTCGTGAAGATATGCAAGAATTCATAGTGGATAGGTCTTTAGGTGAACCTCTCTGGATTATCCTCCTAACTATGTTTAATGAACAATTCAACTAGCCTCTTTCGATTACTAAGAAGAATTAATGACTTCAACCAACAAAATATAATGTAAAGATATCACAAGTTATGCCTCTCTCGATTACATGAACAAGTGAATATAGATGCAATGATTAAAACATCCAAAACGATTCAATACATAAAACTAGAGTTAATATCCACAAACATTTATCAATACACCAAATCCATCAGAGCCTAAAGAAAACTACTCAATAGGTATGGAGCGATTCATTACAACTATGTTTAAGATAAAAGAAAACATAAAACGATCCAAGCTCTTGTCTTGAGCGAGGATTGAATGATTAAATCCTTGTGCTTTTACTTCTCCACCTCCTCCTTAGCTTCCCTAGGTCTAATATGTGTCAAAAGTCCCAAAAATAACATTTTACATGTATTTATACTAAGTAGGATTGGGCCAAAACGAAACCACCTTCTCCTAGCCGAAATAAGAAAATAGCTTTGGGAAAAATACACAGGTGCGCCGCATGGGGCGATGCACCATGCAGGGCATCAATGGGATTGGTCCGAGAGCTTTCACTTCACAGGAAACAGCATTTTGGGCACCCGCAGCATGCCACGCGACGTCTCATGCGCCACGATTGTGGAAGTTCCTCAAATATCGGGATTTTCTTGACATTTTGATATCCATACGCGGTTCTCGACCCTCGAACACATTCTCGGCTTAATCCTTTGGGATTTTACTCAGATTTTAAAGCTCCAAATCACTAGAATTAGCTCTATAACATCTACATCACTCGGAATCACTCCTGCAAGGCATAAAACGCGAAATCAGTGCAAAACACTAGCGATTAAAGCTCAAATTCAATTACAGTGCAGTATATTAGAGTGCACTAAGTGACGAAAATATGGGATTATAGCGTACCATCATATAACTTGAAAATTACATGCATTTCTTCTAAAAGGGCAGACCGTTCACTAAGCTCTCGCTATGCACAGGGTCCGGAAAAGGGCCGGACCACAAGGGTCTATCATACGCAGTCTTACCCTCCATTTTTGCAAGAGGTTGTTTCCAAAGCTCAAACACGTGACCTCCTGGTCACATGGTAGCAACTTTACCAGTTACGTCAAGGTTCCCCTTCTCATACTTACATTATTCTGAATAAGATAAACAATCAACAATAAAAATGGAAACTAGATGACATTTCTAATTACTGGGATGCAAACTTCTCAGTTAACATGGTACTTAACATTTTACACTTTATCCAGAGTTTCCTAAATGAAACCTTCTCATAAAACTACATTGAAGGACCTTTTAAAAAAAATATACTCAGCTTCTAGAAAGCATTTTCAAAAGTTGTGAGAAAATGATCATAGAAATGGACCCTTATGTTTGGTTTAATATTTAAGGTAATTTGTAAATGAACTCTTGAATAATTTTGGTCCATTAAATTTATCGAACGATTTATGATATTCGGCTTAAAGTATGTATATTTATATGCATATTACCTCGCATTTTACTTATATTTAGTAAATTTTGTATGTGCAATGTAATGATTTATTCTAATTCATGATATTTTTATGTGTAGGAGTCACCTGGTGGCAATGCGGGACGAAAGTGAAAGATTTGAAGCAAAAAGAGAACAAAGCAAAAAAATCATCCAGAGCAGCGTCCAGGGCAGCGCGCCACGATCCTTGGGGCATTGTTTATAGTCATGAAATATTTTTGCACAGTCCAGTGCCAGGGCTAGCGCGACAAGCTACCCTGGATGTTGGGTGACGGTACACTCTCCTATTTCTCTCGTGACAAATTTTTGACGACCCTACACACCCCAACTCGTATAGAATGATGTCTACGCCTATTTTGGAGGGGGAGAGGCCACTTTGATAGGAAAACATGCACACTGAACACTCGGGAGCAAGGACTCTCAGTTTTTCTTCATAATTCTTAGTATTTTCAACTATTCAACACTTATAAAATTGTTTAACATTATCATGAGTAGCTAAAACCCATAATTTTTTGGGTTGTGATTTAGCCATGAATATTATTGTTTGAAGTTGACTTTACCGTGATTATAACTCGCTAATATATGGTTGTTTCTTCAATTCTGTGATTAATTTCTTAATTGTCTGGCCAGCAGTTAGGTTCTATTTACTATCTATGCTATGCCTTGGAAAACTACGTCTAGATTAGAGAAGATTTAAAGAGAGCATGATCTTAACTATGAGTGAGGGGAGGATTTGTGGTTAGGATAGGAATATACCTAGTCATCATGCTCAATTGAATATCGTAATCTTAATGTGTTCTTAATAGATCGATTTCATAGGAATATAGGCATTAATCTATTTTGAATAAGTGAGTAGTAATTCAGAAGAATGCTACAAGAGCAATTTCTCGATTAATCAGTAACCATGAGTGAATTGTATGAAAAGGAGAGTTAATTAGAGCGCAATAAGATTAGCAAATCGATCACAACCCTGGAATGTTCATCTCTACTGAAATCTCAACAACCATTTTTTGCATGTTTAATTAGTTAATTATTACATTCATTGCTTAGTTATAATCATACTATTAAACTCAAATTGACTCGACTGAATAATAATCTTGGTGAAATATTAATAGGTACTTAACACAAGTCTTTGTGGATTTGATACTCTTCTTATTATTATGGGACTTGAATATTGACTACTTTACTAGCTTTTACTTTTGTTGTCTATTTCATCAAGTCTAATGTTTCTTATTAGTTTCTCTATGAACTTTAATTGAATGCAAAAGGTCAGGAGCCAAGACAGACTTCAAGTCTTTGACCCGAACCTGAGAGAACATTTCAAAGGAGGTTGAGAGAAACAAAGGACACGGATAATCTTCAGGCACTTGTTCAATTACTTGTGGACATGGCAGACGAGCAACATAGGGTGGTTCAGGAGGTGGCGAAGCCTAGAATTTCTAATGTCACCTCCAGCATCGTAAAGCCCAGAATCACTGGGCACTTTGAGATGAAAGAGAGCATGATCTAGCTGCTACATGCAAACGGGCAGTTTATGGTTCTTCCACATGAGGATATACAACAACACATTCTGAACTTCTTGGAGATTAGTGATACTTATATCACTAGTGGAGTCACTCCTGACTATTTGAGGCTTACACTTTTCTCGTTCTCTCTGTTGGGCGAAGCAAAGAGGTGGTTGTAGGCACAACTGGCTAACTCTATCACATCATGGAATGATCAGGCTAGAAAATATTTGGCACGGTTCTTCCCCTAAGGCAAAACTGCAAAGATCCTAAGTCAAATAGCTGCCTTTGAACAGAAGTCAGGCAAGTCTTTATATTTAGCTTGGGAGATGTTAGAGAGGCTTCTTAGAAATTGTCCTCATCACAACCAGACAAATAAAGTGTTGGATCATACCTTCATCTATGTCCAAATACAAAATTATGGTAGACACTGCAATAGGAGGTCAAGTGTTGGTGAAAAGCTTTGATGAGATTTATGCATTATTGAACAAATTCTCCAAAAGTAATCCTGAATGGAAAGGAAAGATGGGCAGACACATAGTTCAAAAATTTGCAAAGATCCTCGAGTTAGACGTTGTTTCTGTATTATCAGTGCATTTTTTCCACATTGGCCAACGAAGTCAATAAGATGACCTTTGTTATTAATAAGCAGTAAGCTCAGCTAGTGCAGCGGGTTCATATATTTTCTGAAGTATGTGGAGAGGGTCACACAAGCGATGTATGCCCAGCAAATCCAGAGTGTATTTTTTGTGGGCAATGCAAATCGGGGCCAGACAAATCAGTATGGGAACACTTACAATCCTAACTGGAGGAACCACACAAACTTTTCTTGGGGTGGAAATCAAGGTGCTTTGAATCTGAACAGGCCACGAGATCCTCAACAACAATATAGACCAGCACAAACTGATCAGTCCGCAAATATGATGGGTAATATTGAGGATATGCTCAAGAAATTTATGGATGATAATCAAAATCAGGCTACTGCTATTCAAAATTTTAGAGTGACAGATGGGGCAACTTACTAGTGCCCAAAATACTCACCCAGCTGAGGGTCTTTCAAGCAACACTGAGGTTAATTCGAAGGCATATATTAATCTTGTATCACTACGGAATGGGAGACAATTAGAAGAATTTCCATCGAAAAAGAGAAAGCAAATGACTTTTAGTGAGAAATGGTCCACCATAGAAAAGGAATCAGAAAATTCAAAGGAGTTAGTAAAGCCAGTTGAAGAGGCAGTGGCCAGGCGGCCAAAATCGATAGTTATGAGGCCACCACCTTTGTTCCCTCAAATATTGCATAAGGTAAAGGATAATGCTGCTTACAAGAAGTTTCTTGATATTTTGAAGTAGGTGCAAATTAATATTCCGCTGGTAGACATCTTGCAGGAAGTGCCCAAATATGCAAAATATATCAAGGACATAGTGGCAAATAAGAGTAGTTTTGGAGAGTTCGTGATTGTGTCACTCCTGAACAATGTAGCTCAAAAATTCAAATCAGTCTACCTCAGAAATTTAAGGATCCAGGTAGTTTCACCATCCAGATATCGATTAGCAAGGACACAGTCGGGTGGGCTTTGTTCGATCTTGGATCGAACAACAATTTGATGCCGCTATGAGTTTTCAGGCAGTTGGGGTTGGGTGAGCCGCGCCCAACTACTATGATTTTATATGTGGCCAATCGCTCCCTTGCTAATCCAGAAGTGGTGATTGAAGATGTGCTAGTACGAGTAGGTTCTTTAATATTCCCTGTTGATTTCATTATCTGGGACTATGAGTCTAATCAGGAAGTCCTATTTATTTTGGAGTATCCATTCTTAGCCATAGGCCGGAGCTATTATTGATGTGTGTGAATGAAAGATGACAATGAAAGTAGGTGATTGAGTTTATGTCTTCAACGTTTATAAAACACTTAAATTTCCATCCCATTATGAAGAGTTATCTATGATTTTTATGGTGGAAAGTGATGTGACTTCATTGGTGCCTTATATCAGCCCCACGGACCCCCTTGAACGAGCTTTGTTAGGGGATGAATAAAAAAGTGAAGATGAGTTGGTGGAAGAAATTAATCAAGTACTTAACATGTTTTTCAAGTATGTCCATGGGCTTGGATGGAAAGTGATGTGACTTCATTGGTGCCTTATATCAGCCCCACGGACCCCCTTGAACGAGCTTTGTTTGGGGATGAAGAAAAAAGTGAAGATAAGTTGGTGGAAGAAATTGATCAAGTGCTTAACATGTCTTTCAAGTATGTCCAAGGGCTTGGGAGATTTGAGGAGTTGGATAGACCAATTACTCTGACCCTTTCTAAATCGTTTGTTGAAGAAACTCCAAAACTAGAGCTCAAGCCTCTTCCAACGCACCTGCGCTATGCCTACTTGGGGAGTTCTGAAACTTTGCCAGTGATTATTTCACCTAGCTTGACCAATTTGAAGAAGAAAAGATGCTAAGAGTACTTCAAGAGCACAAAAGAGCTATTAGGTGAACAATTGCTGATATTAAGGGAATCAGTCCATCATTTTACATGCACAATTTTTTTTGGAAGATTCACTAGTGTTACGCAACAAAGAAGGTTGAATCCTATTATGAAGGAGGTCGTGAAGAAGGAAGTAATTAAGTAGCTTGATGCAGGCATTATCTTTCCTATTTCTGACAACAATTGGGTAAGCCAGTGCAATGTGTGCCTAAAAGGGGTTGGATGATTATGGTGTCAAACGAGAAAAATGAGCTAATTCCTACTCGCACAGTGATTTGGTGGATAGTTTTCATTGACTAGAGAAGGCTCAACAAAGCAACCCACAAGGACTAACTCCCACTTCCATTCATTAACTAAATATTGGGCAGGTTGGCTGGGCATGAGAATTATTGCTTCGTTGATAGTTATTCGGGGTACAATCAGATTTTTATATGCCCAGAGGTTCAGGAGAAAAGGATTTCACATGCCCTTATGGTACCTTTTCTTTCAAGAGAATGACATTCGGTCTTTGTAATGCACTGACCACTTTCTAAAGGTGCATGATGGCCATTTTTACTGATATGGTGGAAAAGTTTGTAGAAGTCTTTATAGATGACTTTTCAATCGTTGGTCTTCTTATGATGATTGTTTGAAGAATTTGGCCAAGTTGTTGGCATGGTGTGAAAAAACGAAATTGATGCTAAATTGGGAAAAGTGTCATTTTATGGTGCAAGAGGGCATCATTTTTGGGTCATAGATTTTCGCAGAGAGGGACTGCAGTTGGTACGGTGAAGGTGGAGGCGGTTAAAAAATTACCTCCACGCATCTTGTGAAGGATGTCCGTAGTTTCTTGGGACATGCAGATTTTTATAGACGCTTTGTTAAAGATTTGTTTTAAAATTGGTATTCCATTGTGCAAGTTGCTTGAAAAGGATGTGACTTTCAAATTTGATGAAGCATCTCTAAAGGCATTCGATGAGCATAAGAAGAAGTTGGTGACTACCCCCATCATTGTGGCACCTGATTAGTCCTTGCCATTTGAACTTCTGTGTTGCAAGTGACCATGTTATTGGTCTAGTGCTAGGCCAAAGTAAGGCCAAGATGTTTTACTCTATATACTATGCGAGTAAGACTCTTGATGATACACAGCTAAATTACACTCCCATTGAGAAGGAGTTGTTGGCAGTGGTATGAGCCTTTGAGAAATTCTGGTCTTACATAGTGGGAACAAAAATCATAGTTGTGAGCACGTGATTTTTGCCCTATATGAATTACTCCCACAAATTCAAAACAAAATAATTTCTTTCATTATTTGCAAATTTCGTCGATTTTCGTAGCATTTTTTGTTATTGTTTGCATTTGTCTGCGTATGTTTAATTTGGTTAAATTATGAAAAATACAAAATATGTTGCATTTGCATTTAGGAGTTAATTTTGCATTTTTAAATCTTGTAGTAATTTAGTTAACTTACAAAAATGAAAAAAAAAATTGGTTTATTTTGCATTGTTCAATTTTTAGAATTGAATTTCGTTGGTTTTCCTTTAATTTGGTATTTAATTAGTTGTAATAATTATTAGGGCTAATTAGTTTAATTTTCTAGGATAATTTGGTTTAGGAATTAAGTTGGGTTTTGTTTCATTTTCATTTTTTGAAAAGAAAAGAATTTTTGAAAATAAGAATT
The DNA here is from genome assembly GCF_000393655.2 of Nicotiana sylvestris. Taxonomy (NCBI): domain Eukaryota; kingdom Viridiplantae; phylum Streptophyta; class Magnoliopsida; order Solanales; family Solanaceae; genus Nicotiana; species Nicotiana sylvestris. The sequence continues at coordinate 50,997,446 of NC_091065.1, forward strand.
GTAAAGGAAAAGAAGGATGAAAGTCAAGAATTCAGTTTTTGGGCCAATTTCACCCAAATTCATTTAGGCCCAAGTTATTTTTCCCCTAGACCCGGCCAATCCGAGTCCAAACCCGCCAACCCAGGCCCAAACCCTCTCCCAATTACCCGGTCCACCCCATTACAATCCAAACGACCCCGTTTTGTGTTGAGTAGATCTCAACCATTAACTTTCCTTGATCCAACGGTCGCAAAGTGGGGGGGGTCGATAGTATTATGTCCGAACCTCTAACCCCCCCCCAATCGTCTTTCACACACACACCCCCCACACATCTCTCTTCAGATACTAGAACCCTAATCCGCCACCAGCATTCCCCCTCCGCCTTAAGGTGGCGGCACCACCCCAAACCGCCCAAAAATAACACCCTGAAACCCCATGACCACCTCTTTTCGAATCCCTAACCCATATCCCTTGAATCCCTCTCAATCCCTTCAAATCTCAAATCAAAGATTCAAGCCTAAAAGACCAAGTCCAAATTCATACATGCAAGGTTGCTCCTCCATGTTTTCTCAGTTATTCAAGGACGGTTTTGTCACAAAATAATGTTGTTCGCTTGTTCTTGATAAAGAACAAGCGATTGACAATATTTGAGGATTAAATCAGAATATCAGTTGCAAGTTCGAGCCTGGGTCGGTGAGTTCCTTCTTTGTTGTATTCTATCATCCTTCTTGGCTCTTCTCTTCTTCTCTTTTTCTTGAGATAATTCAATTGAAAAATTGACCAAAATTTCTGGCCGAGATGGAGTACTGTCCATTTGTTACTTATTAGTTTTCTTTTCTAAGTCTTGTTCTCTGATGTCACTTGGTCTGTTTAATTTCCCCGTTAAAAGCATGACTAAATTTCTGAGTTCACCCTGTTTTTTCAGCTTTCTAGGTTAACTTAATTAGGTTTATTTGATAACTTTATTCAATTCCGCATGTTAGTTTAGGTCTTAGTCTTGTGAAATCGTTTAGTTGTTTTCTTGTGTTTGTCATAATTTGCTCAGTCTGGTTCAATTCATTTTGTTGTTTGAGCTCTGAATCCATTTCAGAATTCACTCCAAGGGACTTGAATTAAGTTTTGAGTCCGGGCCTGGTTTAGCCATTGGGTCATTTGACCCATGACCCATTTGGTTTCCTAAAGTAAAAACAGGGGTATTAAGGGGTATTTTGGGTAGTCTAGGTAAAGAATCTCTGAATAACTACCTAGGGAAGCTTCTAGGAAGGTGGGTTTGGTGTTAGTTGTGAATTTCTGGTTTTTTAACTAGGGATATCTACGCTATAATAAAAATTTCAGAAAGTGCAAAGTGCAAACTTGATTTTCTTTAAGTTGCCCTAATAGCTTGCCTATAAAGGCATCCTAACTTGACACTCAAATAAGATTTTGAGAGAAGCAAAATTCTGCAAAACTGAAACAACTGAAAACTTTGGAAACACGCTGATTTCTCTGCATTTCTTTATGGGAAATTGTTCAAAATTTTGAGTGATTTGAAATTCTGACCCTCTTCATTAGTTTGAGTCTTTTGAAAACTCTAATTCTCCACTTTGGTTGAATATGGTTTGATTTTGGGGTTTCAAAAGTGGGGTTTGAGTTGGTTTTGTGTGGAGTACTATCTAGTTTATTGTTTCAATTCGAATTCCTGGGTTTTGGCTAATTTCAAACATTGTTTCGTTGTTGTCCTGCTGTTTATTACCTACTGATTTCTGCACTTCTCTTGTTCGCCCTTTCATTTTCAGGTATTTTTCAGCACTATGGATGTCACTTGAGTGTAATTTGAAGTGTGGATCTGGAAAAGTTGATGAAATTTGAGGCTATTTGTTACTGAGCTTCATTTCTCCTGCTTTCAATCATATGCATAGCATGTAACACTTAGTTTTTTCTAGAAAGATTCTGATTAGTATATCTATCAACGAATAGGATATAACTGAAATCTGGAATATGTTAGTTTATTAAGTGTTGTTCTCTTATGTTTTTTCATCAAACTATGTAGTCAATATTGGACTTCTTTGCCTTGTTTGCTCATCTCTATCCTTGCCTCTTGGATCTGGTTTTTACTAGTGGATGAATTATGAGTTTAGCTTCTTTGGTTTACCAGAACTATCATCAAAATATTTCCAGTCAAGTTTTAGGCGTTGAATTTGTGCTAGTTCAGTTAAAATCAGTGGTTCGTTTGGTGTAGATTTCTGATTTTTAGCTTTGCCCAGTAAAGGCTAAAATATGACCTCCTGTTAGTAGTATAGAGTAGTATATGTGTTTCGTTTTCTGTCACCTTGAGGTTATGCACGCTATTGGTTAAAGTTGTGATGGTACTAGATGCTGGATAACAAGAATGAGTTGATCCTTAGATTGTGTCTCCTGCATAAAAGGAAAGTGACGATAGATGTATTCTGGTGTTTGTTTAAAGGACAATCATTAATTGTTTGATTTTCTTACAGCAATATGATTTGTAAATTCGAATTCGAATGCCTTGGCCTTGTGCGTTGTGGGGGACTCGATACTGAATGTTTCACTCAGACACAGCTAGGTTTTGAATTTGGGCTCATTTCTGGGCCCAAGCTTGACAGCCTCCGTCGAATGAGACTTGGGTTACTTCCTTCTCGTAGGGCTAGTTATTCGAGCCCAAGGCTCCTTTGCATTATTTCCTAATCATTATGCCATCTGCTCGTCCTCTCTCACATGGATCTGTTAGTTAAAGTTGGTCCACATTTTTAGTCCAAAAGTAGTGGTAATTCTTGCCCTTAGTCAATTAGATTTCACCAATTAAATCATGAGATGCGCCATACCAAAACAAAATCTTGGAATGCATGGCATCTCGCTTAATTGATATTTTAATTCTTAGAAATTGAGGCGTACCATTTAGTTGAATTTTTTATGGCCCTCGTAAATTTGAAAGTGTGTGTTGCTTTAGGCGCGCTATATTAATAATTTACCTTCCTAAACTCGGGTGCGCATTTATGTGACCCAAATCCAAATCATAATAGCGTTAGATAAAATATGTTGCGGACTGCGGGTGCATTTATGTGACGTGATTCAAAACGCATTTTATGTGATGTTGAATCTTCCTAAAAACATTAAATAAAAGCGGTTATAAAGTTAAAATTGAACCATAGTCTAAAATATGTATTAAAATCAGATAATAGGCCAATTGTAACAGTTGAGCGACCGTGCTAGAACCACGGAACTCGGGAATGCCTAACACCTTCTCCCGGGTTAACAGAATTCCTTACCCAGATTTCTGGTTCGCGGACTGTAATACAGAATCAATCTTTTCCTCGATTCGGGATTTGAATCGGTGAATTGGGACACCATAATTATCCTAAGTGGCGACTCTGAATTTTTAAATAAATAATACTGTATCGATCGTCACATTAAGTTGGAAAAAAACTCCCTTTATACCTCTTTTCCGGGGGTTGTAGTGAAAAAGGAGGTGTGACATCTCTAGCGACTCTGCTGGGGATCGAACCCAGAATCTCTGGTTCAGGGTTCAGAATTCAAGCTTAGATGAATTGTTATATTTGGCTTTATTATCTGATTTTATTATATGTTTGGGCCTAATGTGCTAAATGTTGCTTTTTACCGCTTTGATATTATCTGAACTGTATATATAAACTGCTACGAAACCTCTCTCTTCTCTCTCCCGAGGAGTGCACGCTGGTCGTGACTTCTTTCTGTTAGTGTCATGTCCCAAATAGAATGAGGTTCGGACAAGTTGCAAAGTCGAATGATCTTTTGGTTACCAGTACGCAGCCCCCCCCCCCCGGCTCGAGTTGTCTGCTCGGGTAAGCCAAGTCTAGAACAATACACCCAGGTTTTAAACCAACAATAACTCAGCCTCATGCCGGATCCCTAGTAGGAGCGTTTGTTTGCATCATGTGCATTTGACTTTGGAGACTCAACACAGGGGTTGGGTCTGTCTAGGACAGGTGTACCTGAAATGAAAATATCATCCTGATGCATCTTACTTGCTACTTGTGCATTTATTTGCTTCGGATTTGCATGCTGATCGATTTTTGAATAATAGGAGAAAGTTGAAAAAGAAAATAGCAGTGTGAGGGCTAAGTGAGATAATCACCTGTTTTGAAAAACCAATGTCCAAATGGTATTGAAACTCTACCGAAATTTTGAAAAAAAAAATTGTTTTATTTTGAAAAAAAAAAGAAAAAAAAGGTTGGTTTTTGTTTGCCCGAACTATGCTAGTTTGATTCTTACCGGATGTGAGATACGTAGGCAACCCCCATTGGGTCCAACTTCCTTTTTTGCAAAAATAGCCCAAAAAAACAAAAAACATTATGTTTATTGCAAATAAGTAAGGTGATGTCATTCTTGTCAAAATAGCCGAATGTCCCTCAAAATGGTGCCGGAAGGTTGTTTTTGCAAGAACAACCACCTTTAGTCACTTTTAAAAGTTTTAGCTGGTTAGCCGACACAGCCTTAAAATCTTCGTTTTCGAAGTGCTGAAAGGCCGTATTAGCAAAGCCGGATACTACTACTACTGCTACTTTCCTGCAAAATATAGACGTTGATACTACTGCTACTTTCCGGGTTAGTAACTAAATAAAGAACTCGCCATCTCCGGTGGAGTTCTCCGACGATCGTCGTCTCTTCCGTTTTTCGGTCAGTAAGTAGACTTAAACTTTCTGTTTCTTCTATCGTTGTTTATCTCTCTTTCCTATTTTCTATAGAGTGTAAACTGCCTCAGCTACTGTTTTCTATTTGAGTCCTTAGTTTGACTATTTGCTACTCAAGATTCTGAGCTTTTCACAAAATTGGATAGGTTTTCTGCATCTTTTATTTCTAACAGTAGAAATTCTTTGAGATATCCCTTCCAAAAGACCAAACCAGCGCATACATCTTTTAGGGATTTTATAGTTGTTGCTGAATTCGGGTCTGTCGCAGCTGAGCTTTATCTCAGAAGTTTCTGGCCCTTATTTGATTTCCGGGTCTTCTTGCCCCACCCTTTTTGCGTCCCAAATCTGCCCCCACCCCCTTATATTCTCATTTTCTTCTTCTCCTTTCTTTGTACATTTTATATTGTTAGGGCTATACCAGTGGTAGCGGTGATAGCTCCTTCTGGTTTTTGGGTCGTGGTATTTTCTGTGTTTTTAGGAATTCTCGAAGTATTGGAGACAAGTTGGGCGCATGAGCACTGGCAAAGGAGAGCAACATGGGCGAGTGTCAGCAAAGGGCGGTAGGAAGTGGTGCGTGAGTGTACAACTACATCGAGTACAGCAAATCAGCCACAGGTTTTGTTATCGGGAGTTGGTACCTCCTGTTTTACTGTTTCCCTTTTGGTGTTAGCTAAATTACTGTTACTTTACTTCGCAATAGTTAAACCTTTCAACTAGGATACTAGTTACCACTTGTTTCCTTCTAGTTTGATTCGTTGTCCGTTGTGCACTAGCGAGTCTTCTTTAGATTGTTGTAGGTGTAGTGGCTGCAGTCTGGAATGATAGAATAAGGGCATGTCCTCGGGTGGGGCAGAGTGTGGGGCTGGGGTCAGGGGGTGGGACGGATAGCAGGGGAGGTAGAGGGGCCAAGGGAGCCTATAGGTTGAGAATCGGGTCATGGAACATAGGTTCACTAACGAATAAATCCATAGAGTTGGCGAAAATCCTTCAGAAGAGGAAGATTAATATAGCGTGTGTCCAGGAGACTAGGTGGGTCGGATCGAGGGCGAAAAACGTGGATGGGTATAAGTTGTGGTACTCTGGTGTCCTGAGGGGTAAGAATGGAGTAGGTATCCTGGTAGATAGCCATCTTAGAGAGTCTGTGGTAGAGGTCAGGCGGGTGAATGATAGACTAATGACTATTAAGTTGGTAGTGGGTGAGGGTACTTTAAATGTCGTTAGCGCGTACGCACCGCAAGCAGGCTTGGATGAGGATATTAAGAGGTGCTTTTGGGAGGGGTTGGATGAGATTGTTCGTAGTATCCCGCCTTATGAGAGGTTATTCATAGGAGGATATTTCAATGGTCATATTGGGTCATCTACAGGTGGGTACACTGAGGTGCATGGCGGCTTTGGTTTCGGGGAGCAGAACGGAGGGGGCATTTTGCTGTTGGACTTTGCCTAGGCTTTCGATCTAGTTATTGCGAACTCAAGTTTTACGAAGCGGGATGAGCATTTGGTTACTTACCAAACTTCGGTGGCGAAGACTCAGATTGACTATCTCCTCCTCAAGAGATGCGACAGTAGGTTGTGCGAGGACTGCAAGGTTATCCCAGGTGAGACCCTCTTAACGCAGCATAGGCTTTTGGTGATGGGCATTTGTATTAGGATAAGGAGGAAGAAGAGGTTAGTACAAGGACGCCACAGGATTAGGTAGGGCGCCTTAACTAAGGATAAAGCTAAGGAGTTGGAAGGAAGGTTATCGGCAATGGGAGCTTGGAGAAGTAGTGGGGACGCAAGCACAATGTGGTCGACGACGGCGGACTGTATAAGAAAGGCGGCGAGAGAGGTGTTAGGGATATCTACGGGACACTATGGTGGACACAAAGGAGATTGGTGGTGGAATGCAGTTGTCCAAGGTAAAGTGGAAGCAAAGAAGGCGGCTTACCTAAGGTTAGTAGGGAGCACTGACGAGGAGGAGAAGAGAGAGAACAGTCAAAGGTATAAGGTAGCTAGGAAGGAGGCGAAGATGGCAGTGACGGAGGCTAAGACGACAGCTTTTGCTCGTCTGTATGAGGAACTAAGGAACAAAGGTGGGGAGAAGAAGTTATTCCGACTCGCTAAGGCGAGAGAGAGGACAACTCGGGATCTGGACCAAGTGAGGTGCATAAAAGATGATGACGGCAAAGTTTTGATGGGAGATGACCAGATTAAGAGGAGGTGGCAGACCTACTTTCATAAACTTCTAAGTGAAGAAGGGGATCAGGATATTATACTTGGGGAATCGAGGAATGCCGACAGTCACCATGAAGTAAGTAATTGTAGGGACATTGAGATCGATGAAGTCATGGAGGCAATGCGTAAGATGAGAAGGGGCAGAGCTACCGGGCCAGACGAAATTCCGGTTGAACTGTGGAGGTGTGTGGGTAGAGCAGGCTTGGAATGGCTTACTGCATTGTTTAGTGTTATATTCAAGACTAATAGAATGCCTGAAGAGTGGAGGTGGAGTACAATGGTCCCGTTGTATAAGAACAAAGGTGATGTCCAGAGCTGTAACAACTATAGGGGCATCAAATTACTAAGTCATACCATGAAAGTTTGGGAGAGAGTGGTAGAAATGAGAGTGCGAAGGACGGTGTCTATTTCAGACAACCAGTTCGGGTTCATGCCGGGGCGATCTACCACAGAAGCTATCCACCTTATTAGGAGGATGGTGGAACAGTACAGGGATAGGAAGAAGGATCTCCACATGGTGTTTATTGATCTGGAGAAAGCGTACGATAGGGTTCCTAGGGAGGTCTTATGGAGCTGCTTAGAGGATAAAGGGGTCCCGGTTGACTATATTAGGGTGATTAAAGACATGTATGCTGGAGCTAAGACTCGGGTTAGGACAGTAGGAGGCGACTCTGAACACTTTCCAGTTATTACGGGGTTGCACCAAGGGTCTGCGCTCAGCCCATTCCTATTTGCCCTGGTGATGGATGCACTGACTCATCATATTCAAGGGGAGGTGCCATGGTGCATGCTATTTGCTGATGACATTATTCTAATTGACGAGACACGAGGCAGCGTCAACGAGAGGCTAGAGGTTTGGAGACATGCTCTTGAGTCTAAAGGTTTCAAGTTGAGCAGGACGAAGATGGAATACCTCGAGTGCAAATTTGGGGTTGAGCTGACGGAAGCTGGAGTTAAAGTGAGGCTTGAATCTCAAGTCATTCCCAAGAGGGGTAGTTTCAAGTACCTTGGATCGGTTATTCAATGGATCGGGGAGATTGATGAGGATGTCACACACCGTGTAGGGGTGGGGTGGATGAAGTGGAGGTTAGCGTCGGGAGTCTTGTGTGACAAGAAAGTTCCACCGTTACTAAAAGGTAAGTTTTATAAAGAAGTGGTTAGGCCTGCCATGTTATATGGAACTGAATATTGGCCGGTAAAGAACTCACACATCCAGAAGATGAAAGTAGCAGAGATGAGGATGTTGAGGTGGATGTGCGGGCATACAAGGATGGATAAGATTTGGAATGAAGATATTCGAGAGAAGGTGGGTGTGGCCCCCATGGAGGATAAGATGCGGGAAGTAAGACTTAGATGGTTCGGGCACATTCAGAGGAGGAGCACTGATGCACCGGTGAGGAGGTGTGAGCGACTGGCTGTAGTGGGCACGCAGAGAGGTAGAGGGAGACCTAAAAAGTATTGGAGAGAGGTGATCAAACAGGACATGGCGCGACTTAAGGTTACTGAGGACATGGCCCTTGACAGGGAATTATGGAGGTCGATCATTAAGGTTGTAGGTTAGGGGAAAGTTGTGAATATTTCTACAGCACAATAGAGTGAGACTAACCAGTTAGGAGTTAGACTAAGAATGCCATTGGTCGTCTACTGATGTAGGGCTTTACCTGCTAGTTTTTACTATACCAGCCATCTATTTCGTATTTTGTATTCTGTATTTCATATCTCTTATATTGTTATTATTTTATTATGCGTTTTTATGGTACTAATATATCGTCTCTTGTTGCTTTCTTGAGCTGAGGGTCTCCTGGAAACAGCCTATCTACCCTTCGGGGTAGGGGTAAGGTCTGCGTACATATTACCCTCCCCAGACCCCACTTATGGAATTATACTGGGTCGTTGTTGTTGTTGTTGTTGAAAATCACCCTAATAAATGTGCAGAATGAGCATAGGTCAAAGTTTGCCAATACCAGTCATGAACAAGATCCCTTTGGAGTTGCATATGTGGTGGGAAGATCTAAGAAAATCAGAGCAAGATAAGGTCAATCTACATCTGGGAGGCCTCACCGGGTTGTTGAAGATAAGCCCTAAAGGAGACATCATAAAGGCGTTGGTTACGTTTTGGGACCCAGCTCACAACGTCTTGCATTTCTCAGATTTTGAACTCACACCCACCTTGCAAGAGATAGCAGGTTATATGGGAAGTACTAAAGGTCTGAGGCATAAGTATCTGATCGCTCCAAGAGCCGTTAACTCTCACAAATTCATGGATTTGCTAAAAATAAGCAAGGGAGTCTCGTACGCCGAGATGGAGGATAGTTTTTCCACGCTACATTTTATATACCAGAGGTACGGGCATGTAGGAGGATTCAACAACCTAGAAAGCGGGGTTTGCAGCAAAGGGAACCGAGCGAAATGGGATGAGCATAGGCGTTTCGCTTTCATGGTAGCTTTCTTAGGCCTCGTGGTGTTTCCCCGGAAAGATGGGAATATCGATCTGCGGGTGGCTGGAGTTGTCAAAGTCTTAATTTCACCTGCCTATCTTGCCTGGTATAGAAAGAAAAACGCCACAAGGGTTGTACCTGAAAGACCAGCCAAAAAGCCTCACATTCAGAAATTCATTGAGGCGTCGCAAGAACAGTGGGATTGGTTGGCCAAGGAGAATGAGTACAGGGCCACAATAGGAAAACTGGAAAAGCAAGTCAGGGATCTCCAATTCGAGAATGGTTTACAAGCTGCGGCGGATGAAGGTGAAAAGAAAAAGCTAGCCAATGAAAATGAGGCCCTTCGAGCCCAGATTCGAGAAATGAAAACAACAGCTAAAAATCCTGCCAGAAGTGCAAAAGATGAAAAGCTTATAAAGAATCTTAGGCAGAAGGTGGATGAGTATGGTTTTGATTTGAACAAAGTAGAGGGTGAACTAGCCAGGGCTCGAACAAAATTGGCTAAGAGTGCGGAAGAACGAGCGCGCTTGGTTAAACAGTTAAAAGATAAATATGACAATGGAATTGTGGGGTTGAAGAAAAAGGTTACCATCTTTGAGAACAAAATGATCAAACAGGCAAAAGACTTTAAGGCAGAAAGGGAACACTGTTACGCAACGATGGCACAGTTAGAAGGAGATTTGCAACAACTTCAAAAACAGAATCATATAGCCGAACAAACTTTGGAAGCCAGGGCCCAGCAGATTGGGCGTTTGTTGCAAGAAAAGGGTGTCATAAGAGAGAGAGTTAGAAGGATCGCCGACTACATCGCGATGAAATGTAGTAGTTGTGAGGATATGACTAGATCCATGTTCTTTGCCACCGCGATGACCTTTGTTCGCCAGGTAATGGAAGATCTTTACCACCTCCAAGGGGATTTAGTGCGTAGGCCCGTAGCGAGACCGAATGATGTCCCGTGGGACCCAGGGGCATTTGAGGCATTAATGTATTCATGATTTTCATTAGAGTCTATTAGTCTGTTTGCGAGTCTGTATTTACTTTTATTGGAGTCTGTTAGTTGGTTTTCGAGTCTTTGTTTTCACCTTTCTGTCAGAGTCTATTTGCCTTGTTTTGAGTCAGAGTCTGTTAATTTCCCTTTTCGAGTCTGTTAATTTTATAATTTGGTAGAATGAGTGGTTGTAATCAAAACTATTTTATTCTATGGAAAAAAAAATTTGAAAATCCCAAAATGTTTTGTTATTTATTTTATGCACTTATCCCAAGAACTACTCTTGGTCTGATTCATGCGGGGTCATGATACGTAGGCAGTCTCCATAGGATTCAACCATAACCAAAAGAGAAAAGAAGAAAAAAAAAAGGGAGGAAAAACAAGAAAAGAAAAGAGAGAAAATAAGAAACTGTGAGAAGGAAACAAATGGCAAAACAAGAGAAGAAATGAGAGAATAAAAACAAAGAGAAATCAAGAAGAGAAAGGCATGAGTGGAAAAAAAAAGAGAAATTGCAAATGGAAATAAGGAAAAAACGGGATGACGCAAGCAGCCGATCAAATGCACAATAGAAACGGTTAACTGCTTAGGTGCATTCACTCCTCAAGTGTGCGGTTGCTTATCTGTTAAAGCCCTAATCGCTAACAAGTTTGTTATTGATGAAATTATAGTTCAGGCTGGTGGTTAGTTTGATTGGCATTCTGGAAACTCACTCCTACAACACCTGGTCCAAAAACAAGCCCAACATGGCCAACCAGGAACTTGAGGCAAGTATTGTCGATCCGTCAAAAGAGGTGAAAGAATCGGAGGTTAGTCTGAGAGATGAGTTGTATAAGCTGAAGTAGCAAATGGCTGAAATGTACCAAGCATGGGCAAAAGGGCACCCACCACCAGTTTACCCCGCCAACCCTACTTTTATTCCGACATTGGCTTAGCCCCAGGAACCTCCTACTATGAATTCATCTCCGGCCTTTCCCCTCTACCAACAATGCCACGGCACCACTTCTCATACAACACAAGCTCCACCACCCAAGCAAGTCACGTACCCTCCTCCACCAGTCACTCCTGTTTTTGTGTCACCCCACCTACTACATTACACCGATCCTCCAGTGAGCCTCTATTCTAGACTCATGACAACCAGTATTACCCCCCGGAGCCCACTTTCAAGGTTCCTGAACCCTATTCCTACACTCCTCATTTTGACCTCCCTACAGAAACCGGAAACCCATCTAAAAATCCTAAACAGGAGGAGATGTTCAGGAAAGTCAAAAGCCTAGAACAGTCATTCAGAGACATGCAGGGGTTGGGAGGTCAAGTAAGTGTGGCTTACAAAGATCTATGTCTATTTCCAGATGTACAATTGCCGGCAGGGTTTAAGATGCCCAAGTTTGATTTGTATGATGGGCACGGTGATCCAGTGGCGCATTTAAGAGGTTTCTATAGCAAAATGAGGGGAGATGGCGGGAAAGATGAGTTGCTAATGGCATATTTCAGTCAAAGTCTGAGAGGTTCGGCACTGGAATGGTACACTCGGCAGGATCACGGAAGATGGTATACATGGGATGATCTAGCCCAGGCATTTGCATACCACTTCCAGTACAATCTCGAGATTATTCCGGATCGTCTGTCTTTGATGAAACTTGAGAAAAAGCACAATGAGAGTTTCAGGGAATATGGTTTTAGGTGGAGAGAACAGGCAGCAAGGGTTAACCCTCCAATGAAAGAAAGTAAAGTGGTGGATTATTTTTTGCAGGCCTTACAACCTACTTATTACGGTCATCTGGTATCAGCTATAGGCAAGTCCTTCAATGAAGTGGTAAAGATGGGCGGTATGGTAGAAGAAGAGCTCAAGACAAACAAAATCATGAGTTATTCAGCTATTAAGGCAACCACCCAGGCCATTCAAAACGGAACTGGGGGAGCAATTGGAAAGAAGAAGAAAGAGGATATAGCAACGATTGATTCAGGAGTTTGGTTCGGACCTAGGGGCCCATCACATTACTATAACCAGCCTCGACCCCACCACAAAACCTACCCTCAAATCCCATATATCCCAACACAACACTACTACCCATCACCAGACCCCCATTTTTCTGTCCACCATGCCCAAACATACAGCCAACCTCCGACCCATGCACAATGGCGTGCACCAGTCCCACAAAATACATACTCAACTCCACAAAATGCCTATCAACCCCCAAAAGCCTACTAAACCCTCCTAGATCAGGTTTCTAGCCCAACCAAGCATTTAAGAACGAGAGGTTGCAAAAGAAGAAAACTTTCACTCCATTGGGAGAATCTTATACCAGTTTGTTCCACTGGTTGCGACAATTGGGTATGCTGAGTCCGATTGAGCCAAAATTGCCAAATCCTCCCCCAACGAACCTTGATCACTCTGTGGGTTGCAAATATTGTTCTGGTGCTCTGGGGCACGATATAGAGAAGTGCTGGAAATTGAAAACAGTTATTCAAGAGCTCATTGATACTAATCGGATTGAGGTCCAACATTCGGAGGCACCCAATATCAACCAGAATCCATTGTCAGCCCATCTTGAGACAAATATGATCGAGATAGTGCATAGGGGATGGGAGCCCAAGAAGCCTTCACAGACCGTCATGATGATTCGGTCCAGTGAAGTCACGCCGGTTGAAAAGCCAACAAGTGAGAAATCACTGATCCGATTGAGTGGGGCAAACAGTGAACCATCTGCAGTAGCCAAGAAGGGGACCCCAAGTGATGTGGCAATAAAACAAGAAGGACCCAAAGTGGTTGTGCCAGGAGTGGCGAACAAGTCTATTGTAATTGTAGAGGGTGACCGCAAGTCGGTCCCGTGGAATTATGAACGAGTGATAGTGACGTAAAAGGGGAAAAAGGTTAAAGAAGAAGTTTGTGAGACCCATGATTTGACTCGATCGGGGAGATGCTTTGCCATGGAAGAGTTGAGAAAAGCTAAGATCTCCAAAGACAACCCGGTACTAGTGAAGAAAGTTGTGACCGAGGAAGAAGCAGAGGAATTCTTGAGAAAGATGAAAGTACAGGACTATTCCATTGTGGAGAAGTTGAGGAAGACATTGGCTCAGATTTCACTATTGTCATTATTGATCCATTCAGATGAGCACCGTCGGGCTTTGATGACGATCTTGAATAAGGCCCACGTTCCTGACAAAATCTTAGTAAAACACTTGGAAAAGATAGCTAACAAGATATTTGAGGTAAAAAGAGTCACTTTTTCTGATAATGAGTTGCCCGTGAAGGGTATTGAGCACAATAGAGCCCTCTATCTCACAGTGAAATACGAAGATTCTATGGTTACCCGGGTACTGGTCGACAATGGTTCCAGTGTGAACATTTTCCCTCTCTCCACTCTGAACAAGTTGAAGGTGGATGATGAAAGAATTCACAAGAACAGTATCTGCATTTGGGGATTCGACGGTGGAGGGAAAGATTCAGTCGGGGACATAGTACTTGCGCTTACAATAGGGCCAGTTGAATTTACCATGGAGTTCCAGGTGCTCGATGTGGCTGTTTCTTACAATCTGCTGTTAGGTCGACCCTTGATTCATGCTGCAAAATCAGTCATGTCTACTCTGCATCAAATGGTCAAGTTTGAATGAGATAGACAGGAAATTATTGTGCACGGCGAGGATAATTTGTGTGCCCACAGTGATGCCATTGTTCCGTTCATAGAGTTTGAAGACGACAAGGGGCCATAGGTTTATCAGGTTTCTAACACGGCGTCGGTAGAGAAAATTCTAGAAGGGAAATGCATTCCAACGTCGAGGGTAGCTACTGTATCCGTCATGGTAGCCGTTGAAATGTTGAAAAATGGTTTTGTATTGGGCAAGGGTGCATCTCTGCAAGGTATCGTACAGCTGGTGTCTCTCCCCAAAAATTTGGATACATTTGGTTTGGGGTTCAAGCCCATAGTTGCGGACATAAAAAGAGCCAGAAAGTTGAAACAGAGGGCATGGGTCCTCCCAAAGCCCATCCCACATCTCTCCAGATCATTTTTCAGGCCCGACACCAAGAAACGCCCAGCAACAACATTTCCCAGTTCTGTGGTTCGTCCTAATAAAGAGTTTCTTGAAAGATTTGAGAAGTTATTCGATGAGGTGAACATGGTGGAAGCTGGAGAGGGTTCTAGCAAGGAGGATGTGCAATTTGTTGGGCCCAGTGCAAAGATTAACAATTGGGAAGCTACTCGTCTCCCCACCAGGAAGGAGTTTTGGTAGTTTGCTTTGATTTTCTTTCAGTTTATATGGATTATTCCAGGGTTGTAATTCAGATTTTATGTTCCGTCCGTTTGGATGTATAAACTTTGTTATCTTTCAATTTCAATGAAATGCAATTTCCCTTTTTCATCATTTCTGATAGTTTTATTTTTGCTTTTCTTTTCCTTTCTTGTACAGTTCTTTTTATGTTGGTTTCAATGACATGACATGCATGAGGAATCTTCGGCCCAGTCTTAAAAGCCAGTCTAATTCTAAAATAGTAATTCAAGAAATAGAGTGTGATGATGAATCGGAATATGATGAGAATGAGGCCTTTGAAGAGATTAGTAAAGAATTAAGCCATTTTTGAAGAAAAACCCAAGCCTAACCTGAGTGATACAGAAGCAACAATTTAGGGGACCCAGATAATATCAGAGAAACTAAGATAAGTGTCCATCTTGAACCTCAACTCAGGGAGGAGATAATTAAAGCGTTACTTGAGTAAAAGACATATTTGCATGGTCATATGATGATATGCCGGGTTTAAGCACTGACTTGGTGGTTCACAAACTGCCCACTGACCCGGCATTCCCTTCTATCAAGCAGAAGCTGAGGAAATTTAAAACTGTATGAGTGTGAAGATCAAAGAAGAGGTCACCAAGCAGTTTGATGCAAAAGTCATTCGGGTCACTCGGTATCCCACTTGGTTAGCCAATGTAGTACCTGTGCCAAAGAAGGATGGCAAGACCAGGGTGTGTGTTGATTACTGTGATCTCAACAAGGCGAGCACCAAGGACAACTTTCTACTGTCAAATATCCACATTCTGATTGACAATTGTGCCAAACATGAGATTGGGTCCTTTATGGATTGCTATGCGGGCTATCATCAAATCCTAATGGATGAGGAAGATGTAGAGAATACAACATTCATCACGCCATGGGGAACATACTGCTACAGGGTCTTGCTTTTCGGTTTGAAAATGCTGGGGCAACTTACATGAGAGCTATGACAACTATATTCCACGACATGATACACAAGGAGATCAAGGTTTATGTCGATGATGTGATCGTAAAGTCCAAAAAGCTGTCTGACCACGTCAAAGATCTAAGGAAGTTCTTCCAAAGGCTTCGTAGGTACAATCTTAAGCTCAATCCTGCAAAATGCGCATTCGATGTGCCATCTGGAAAATTGTTGGGATTCATAGCCATTCATCAAGGTATTGAATTGGACCTATCAAAGATTAAAGCTATCCAAGAATTGCCACCTCCAAGGAACAAAACTGAAGTGATGAGTCTATTAGGGAGGTTGAATTGCATCAGCAAGTTTATTGCTCAGCTTACGACAACTTGTGAGCCTATCTTCAAACTGTTGAAGAAAGATGTTGTGGTCAAGTGGACAATGAGTGTTAAGAAGCATTTGATAAGATAAAGGGGTACTTGTCAAACCCACTTGTGTTGGTGCCACCAGAACTAGGAAGACCTTTGATTCTGTATTTGATGATCCTGGACAATTTGTTTGGTTGCGTGTTAGGTTAGCATGATATCATCGGTAGGAAAGAGCAGGCCATCTATTATCTCAGCAAGAATTTCACATCTTACGAGGTTAAGTACACTCACTTGGAAAGGACATGTTGCGCCCTAACTTGGGTGGCACAGAAGCTGAAGCACTATTTGTCATCATACACTACTTACCTCATCTCTCATTTGGATCCATTAAAGTATATCTTTTAGAAGCCTATTCCCAAAGGGAGGCTCACAAAGTGGCAGATTTTGCTCACAGAATTTGACATCATCTGTGTGACCTGGACTGCGATGAAAGCCCAGGCATTGGCCGACCATTTGGCTGAGAACCCAGTGGATGAGGAATATGAGCCTTTAAAGACTTACTTCCCTGATGAAGAGGTAATACACCTTGATGAGTTGGAACAAGTTGGAGAGCCAGGTTGGAAACTTTTCTTTGATAGAGCTGCTAACATGAAAGGCGTTGGGATAGGAGCTGTATTGATTTCTGAAATAGGACATCACTACCCTGTTACGGCTCAGCTTCGTTTCTACTGTACTAACAACATGGCTGAATACGAGGCATGCATTTTGGGTTTGAGGTTAGCTACAGACATGGGTGTCCAGGAAGTTTTGGTCTTGGGGGACTTGGACCTTCTGGTGCACTAGATTCAAGGGGAATGGGAAACACGAGATTTGAAACTCATACCTTACCAGTAATGTTTGCATGATCTTTGTCAACGGTTTCGATCAGTAGAGTTCAGGCATATTCCAAGGATCCATAACGAAGTTGTTGATGCTTTGGCTACCTTGGCGTCATTGTTACATTATCCAGATAAGGCTTATGTTGACCCGTTGCATATTCAGGTCCGTGATCAGCATGCTTACTGTAATGTGGTAGAAGAGGAACTTGATGGTGAGCCCTAGTTTCATGATATCAAGGAATATATTAGGATGGGGTGTATCAGGTACAAGCCACAAGTGATCAAAAGAGAACAATTCGGCATTTGGCGAGCGGATTTTTCTTCAGCAGAGGGGTTTTGTACAAAAGGACACCAGATCTTGGAATGTTGAGATGCATAAATGCTAGACAAGCCACAGCTATCATGATCAAGGTAAATTCTGGAGTCTGTGGACCTCATACGAGTGGATACGTGCTGGCAAAGAAGATTTTCCGAGCAGGTTATTACTGGCTCACTATGGAGCGAGATTGTATCAGCTTCGTACGCAAGTGTCATTAGTGCCAAGTGCATGGAGATTTGATTCATTATCCACTGTCTGAATTGCACACAATGTCTGCATCGTGGCCTTTTGTTGTGTGGGGCATGGATGTCATTGGGCCAGTTGAGCCGTCAGCATCAAATGGGCACAGGTTCATTCTAGTGGCCATCGACTATTTCACCAAGTGGGTAGAGGCTAAAACATTCAAGTCTGTAATCAAGAAAGCGGTGGTTGATTTTGTGCACTAAAATATCATTTGTCGGATTGGGATACCAAAGGTGATCAGTACAGATAATGGGGCTAATCTCAATAGTCATTTGATGAAAGAGGTATGTCAACAGTTTAAGATCACGCATCGCAATTTCACCCCATATCGCCCCAAGGCGAATGGAGCAGTCGAGGCAGCCAACAAGAATATAAAGAAGATACTTTGGAAAATGGTGGAGGGTTCTAGACAGTGGCATGAAAAGCTGCCTTTTGCATTGCTGGGTTATCGCACTACTATTTGTACTTCAGTAGGGGCAACTCCTTATTTGTTGGTATATGTCACTGAGGCAGTGAAACCTGCGCAAGTTGAAATCCCGTCCCTTCGGATTGTCACTGAGGCCGAAATTGATGACAATGAGTGGGTCAAAACGCACTTGGAACAGTTGAGTTTAATTGATGAGAAGAGATTGACAACAGTTTGTCATGGTCAGTTGTATCAACAGAGAATGGCAAGAGCATATAACAAGAAGGTGCGTTCACGGAAGTTTGAAGTGGGTCAGTTAGTATTGAAATGTATCCTTCCTCATCGGGTTGGAGCGAAAGGCAAGTTCGCCCCAAATTGGCAGGGGTCATTCATCGTAGCTAGAGTGTTGTCCAATGGTACTTTGAATTTAACAGATATAGAAGGCAAGTGTGTAGAAATGGCTATCAATTCCAATGCGGTCAAGAGATATTATGTATGATTTCTTTGTTTAAATTGTATTTGTTTATACTTGGCATATTTTGAATATTGGAATGACGAAGGCATTTTGTTCTGCTATCTAAACACTTTATCATTTGTTCCCCCTTTGAGGCTTGTTTATTTCTTTTCATACCCCTCTTTTGGAATCAATAGCAAAGATCAAAAATGCAAGCGTGAAAGACAAATAAAGGAAAAGAGAGAAAGGAAAAGAATGAAAAGAGAACGAAAAAGAAGAAAAGAGAAAAAAAGAAAAAAAGGAGAAAAAAAACAAGAAGAAAAGAAGATAACAAGACAACAAAGAAGAGAAAAAAAGTAAAAAGAGAAAGAAAAGAAAGAGAAAATTACAACAGCAAAGAAGTTTTTATGACATGAACTATGTTCGACCTGATTCCTTTTAAGGATACGTAGGCAGCCTCACGGTTCGGTCCCATCAAAACAAAAATCCAAAAGTCCCCAAGCAAAGAAACTGGGGCAGAAGTTGTGGTTGTTGCAAGAAATCGGATTCCAAAAGTTGTAATTTTAAACCCATTTGAATTGTTTTGAGCCTTTGATACCCATTCTTTCTAACCCTATCCAAAAGCCCACGTTACGGTCCAAAGAAAGAACTTCTGATCAGTCTTTGAGAGATGCCAAGTTGAGCAAGTAGAAGTGATTCATATTAGGGGCAACACTCTGGTCCAAGCAGGAAAATGAAAATGAGAGAGTCTTATTGGTGAAAACTCTCACGGGCACCGTAAGGAGATGAGAGCTGAGAGAAATCAAAAATGAGAGAGTCTTATTGGTGAAAACCTTCACGGGCACCTTGAGGCGAAAGTGAGTTGAGAGATGAACAAATGAGAGAGGTCTGTCGGTGAAAACCCTTCAGGGCACCGCAGGTCAAACAAGGTCAAGGTTCTGGCAAAGAAATTGGGTTTTGAAGACCTCAGAACAAAGTATGGCAACTGAAAATTGATTGGTGGGACAGATGGGGCCAATTAATCCGAATTGCATGTCATGATCATTGGTGCTAGCTGCTCCACTCAGATAAGTTTCTTTTCTTTTTCCCCTTCAGATAGTCTTCTAGTTTTGGATTTTTCTTATCCTTAACTCTGAAAGTCATTGCATTTCATTTCTTTTGAGTTTATTTCTCTAAGATGTTCCCAATGTCTGTTTTATTTAAGCAAATAAGAAGGAATTTCAAAGCTTACTCCCAACATCCAAAGCTGCACCAGGCATAGGGCAACCAAGGCATTGCTAGATATAGTATGATGTGAAATGGGGTATAAAAGGTCAGAGGAAGTTCCATCGTTGACATGGTTTGGTAATTTCGTGGGAAATGCGGAGGTTCAAACAGATGGGGCAGAGATGTAACACAACGGTTTGGGTATAGAACACTCGGGTCATCCAATGACATGGGGTTTGAAAGGCAACCGGGAAGTCAAGCGATTTTTGGCCAGTTCAGGAGAAGTCAGTCAAAACAAAGCGCAATAGCGGGGAGGTCATTTTCAACAAGAATGCCACAAACTAACCGCCACATTTTAAACTGACAAGATTTTTCTTTGATCGAAACAGGGGCGGGAAATTTTGATTGTTTTGAAGAAACCTACCGTAAGGAAAGGCAAGCACCAGACAGGTTTGACTGTAGATTCTCAGGACCCTCCTGGAAAATGGGGCCTAGTTTAAAATTCAAAACAATCATGAGTAGCATAATCTAGCATAAATGTACCGCAAAGGAATATAAGTTGGTTTCAAAGTTTGCAAGTTTGAGATAGGATTCAATTAAGAGTTGTCAGGACCTTCCTGAATAATGGGACTTAGCTTTAAGATTTCCGTTAGATAATATGATTTAGAGTAAGTTTTGTTGTAGGGTAGTATAATTCAGCCGTAAAAGTTGTCACTCTTAAGATAAGACTTGATTTTTGATTTTCAGGACCCTCCTAGATAATGGGATGTAGCTTTAATACTTTCTTACCTTCAGAAGATATATCTTAGATTTAAAATTGTCATTTAATTAAGAGTTGTCAGGACCCTCCTGGATAATGGGGTGTAGTTTTAAGATCGGCTTAGATAACAAGATTTAGGGGAAGTCACACCTTTAGAAAACATAACTCAGCTTTTAAAACTGTCATTTAACTAGGAGTCGTCAGGACCCTCCTGGATAATGGGATTTAGCTTTCAAATTCTTAGTTATATTTGGTAACATGATTTAGTTTAACACTCACATATGTGCCCAACTACCAAACTGGGGCAGGAAATTTTCTTTATTTTGTCTATTTTTGTTAATATCAGGTACTCACTTGGAGAATAGGGAGAAGCAACTCAAGTTCAGCAGTCAGGCGCCCACCTGGAGAGCATGGGAATACATTTCAAGTTCAGCAATCAGGCGCCCACCTGGAGAGCACGGGAATACAATTCAAGTTCAGCAATTAGGCGCCCACCTGGAGAGCACGGGAATACATTTCAAGTTCAGCAATCAGGAGGCCCACCTGGAGAGCACGGGAATACATTTCAAGTTCAGCAATCACGTGCCCACCTGGAGAGCACGGGAATACAATTCAAGTTCAGCAATCAGGCGCCCACCTGGAGAGCATGGGAATACATTTCAAGTTCAACAATCAGGTGCCCACCTGGAGAGCACGGGAATACAATTCAAGTTCAGCAGTCAGGCGCCTACCTGGAGAGCACGGGAATATAATTCAAGTTCAGCAGTCAGGCATCCACCTGGAGAAAGGGAAAACATCTCAGGTTACAATTTAAGTCGGCAACAAAGGGATTTCACCAGGAGAATACAAGGCAACAAGAACCACAAGAGCAAGTTTGAAGATATAGATAGGATTTTTGTAATGCATAGATCATAGTCTAGTCTAGATTTTTTTTATTTTGACATGGTGTAATAAGGGGTTCAATCAGCAGTAGTAGCAGCAACAGCAGCGGTGAAATCACAGCTCATGGTAGTCCCAGCTACCAAAACTTCCCGAACTACACTGACCTGATTACTTTATAGCCAAGGATATGTAGGCAACCTCGGAAGTAGGGTGCGGTCAAATCATTCAAAAATGCTTCCCACGGAGTATTCAAACGGGCAAAAATCACTCGTATACGCTCACTTTATCTTTGCACGAAAACTCTTCGTGTTTCCAAGCAAAGAGGAGCAGCTGTGAGCACGTGATTTTTGCCTATATGATTTACTCCCACAAATTCAAAACAAAATAATTTCTTTCATAATTTGCAAATTTTGTAAATTTTCGTAGCATTTTTTGTTATTATTTGCATTTGTCTGTGCATGTTTAATTTTGTTAAATTATGAAGAATACAAAATATGTTGCATTTGCATTTAGGAGTTAATTTTGCATTTTTAAATCAAGTAGTAATTTAGTTGCCTTACAAAAATGAAAAATCACAACAAAAAAAAAATTGGTTTATTTTGCATTGTTCAATTTATAGATTTGAATTTCGTCGGTTTTCCTTTAATTTGGTATTTAATTAGTTGTAATAATTATTAGGGTTAATTAATTTAATTTTCTAGGATAATTCGGTTTAGGAATTAAGTTGGGTTTTGTTTCATATTCATTTTTGGAAAAAAAAAAGAATTTTTAAAAATAAGAATTGAAAAGGAAAAGAAGGATGAAAGTCAAGAATTCAGTTTTTAGGCCAATTTCACCCAAATTCGTTTAGGCCCAAGTTATTTTTCCCTAGACCCGGCCAATCCGAGTCCAAACCACCAACCCAAGCCCCGACCCGCTCCCAATTACCCGGTCCACCCTATTACAATTCAAACGACCCCGTTTTGTGTTGAGTAGATCTCAACTGTTAACTTTTCTTGATCCAACGGTTGTGAAGTGGGGAGGGGTCGATAGTATTTATATGTCCGAACCTCTAACACCCCAACCCCCCCAATCGTCTCTCTCACACCCCCTCTCTCTTCAGATACTAGAACCCTAATCTGCTGCCACCATTCCCCCACCGCCTTAGGGTGGCGGCGCCACCCCAAACCGCCCCAAACTAACACCCTGAAACCCCCATGACCCCCTCTTTCCGAATCCCTAACCCATATCCCTCGAATCCCTCTCAATCCCTTCGAATCTCAAATCAAAAATTCAAGCCTAAAAGCCCAAGGCCAAATTCATACATGCAAGGCTACACCTCCAAATTTTCTCAGTTATTCAAGGACGGTTTTGTCACAAAATAATGTTGTTCGCTTGTTCTTGACAAAGAACAAGTGATTGACAATATTTGAGGATTAAATCAGAATATCAGTCGCGAGTTCGAGCCTGGGTAGGTGAGTTCCTTCTTTCTTGTATTCTTTCAGCCTTCTTGCCTCTTCTCTTCTTCTCTTTTTCTTGAGATAATTCAATTGAAAAATTGACCAAAATTTCTGGCCGAGATGGAGTACTGTCCGTTTGTTCCTTATTAGTTTTCTTTTCCAAGTCTTGTTCTCTGATGTCGCTTGGTCTGTTTAATTTCCCCGTTAAAAGCATGACTAAATTTCTGAGTTCACCCTATTTTTTCAGCTTTCTAGGTTAACTTAATTAGGTTTATTTGATAACTTCATTCAATTACGCATGTTAGTTTAGGTCTTAGTCTTGTGAAATCGTTTAGTTATTTTCTTACGTTTGTCATAATTTGCTCAGTCTAGTTCAATTCATTTTGTTGTTTGGGCTCTGAATCCTTTTCAGAAACTCCAAGGGACTTGAATTAAGTTTTGAGTCTGGGCCTGGTTTAGCCATTGGGTCATTTGACCCATGACCCATTTGGTTTCCTAAAGTAAAAACAGGGGTATTAAGGGGTATTTTGGGTAGTCTAGGTAAAGAATCTCTGAATAACTACCTAGGGAAGCTTCTAGGAAGCTGGGATTGGGGTTAGTTGTGAATTTCTGGTTTTTTAACTAGGGATATCTAAGCTATAATGAAAATTTCAGAAGGTGCAAAGTGCAAACTTGATTTTCTTTAAGTTGCCCTAATAGCTTGCCTATAAAGGTATCCTAACTTGACACTCAAGTCATATTTTGAGAGAAGGAAAATTATGCAAAACTAAAACAACTGAAAACTTTGGAAACACGCTGATTTCTCTACATTCCTTTATGGGAAATTGTTCAAAATTTTGAGTGATTAGAAATTCTGACCCTCTTCATTAGTTTGAATCTTTTGAAAACTCTAATTCTACACTTGGGTTGAAGATGGTTTGATTTTGGGGTTTCGAAAGTGGGGTTTGAGTTCGTTTTGTGTGGAGTACTATCTAGTTTGTTGTTTCAATTCGAATTCCTGGGTTTTGGCTGATTTCAAACATTATTTCGTTGTTGTCCTATTGTTTATTACCTACTGATTTCTGCACTTTTCTTGTTCCCCCTTTCATTTCCAGGTATTTTTCAGCACTATGGATGTCACTTGAGTGTAATTTGAAGTGTGGATCCAGAAAAGTTGATAAAATTTGAGGCTATTTATTACTGAGCTTCATTTCTCCTGCTTTCAATCATATGCATAGCATGTAACACTTAGTTTTTTCTAGAAAGATTGTGATTAGTATATCTATCAACGAATAGGATGTAACTAAAATCTGGAATATGTTAGTTTATTAAGTGTTGTTCTCTTATGTTTTTTCATCAAACTATGTAGTCAATATTGGACTTCTTTTCCTTGTTTGCTCATCTCTATCCTTGCCTCTTGAATCTGGTTTGTACTAGTAGATGAATTATGAGTTTAGCTTCTTTGGTTTACCAGAACTAGAATCGAAATATTTCCAGTCAAGTTGTAGGTGTTGAATTTGTGCTAGTTCAGCTAAAATCGGTGGTTCGTTTGGTGTAGATTTCTGATTTTTAGCTTTGCCCAGTAAAGGCTGAAATATGACCTCATGTTAGTAGTATAGAGTAGTAGATGTCTTTCGTTTTCTGTCACCTTGAGGTTATGCACGTTGTTGGTTAAAGTTGTGATGGTACTAGATGCTGGATAACAAGAATGAGTTGATGCTTAGATTATGTCTCCTGCATAAAAGGAAAGTGACGATAGATGTATTCTGGTGTTTGTTTAAAGGACAATCATTAATTGTTTTGATTTTCTTAAAGCAATATGATTGGTAAATTCGAATTCGAATGCCTTGGCCTTGTGCGTTGTGGGGGACTCGATACTGAGTCTTTCACTCAGACACAGCTAGGTTCTGAATTTGGGCTCATTCCTGAGCCCAAGCTTGACAGCCTCCTTCGAATGAGACTTGGGTTACTTCCTTCTCGTAAGGCCAATTATTCGAGCCCAAGGCTCCTTTGCGTTATTTCCTAATCATCATGCCATCTGCTCGTCCTCTCTCACGTTGATCTGTTAGTTAAAGTTGGTCCATATTTTTAGTCCAAAAGTAGTGGTAATTCTTTCCCTTAGTCAATTAGATTTCACCAATTAAATCATGAGGTGCGCCATGCCAAACAAAATCTTGGAATGTTTCGCCTCTCGCTTAATTGATATTTTAATCATTAGAAATTGAGGTGTGCCATTTAGTTGAATTTTTCATGGCCCTCGCAAATTTGAAAGTGCGTAGTTGCTTTAGGTGTGCTATATTAATAATTTACCTTCCTAAACTCGGGTGCGCATTTATGTGACCCAAATCCAAATCTCAATAGCGTTAGATAAAATGTGTTGCGGACTGTGGGTGCATTTATGTGACGTGGTTCAAAACGTGTTTTATGTGACGTTGAATCTTCCTAAAAACATTAAATAAAAGCGGTTATAAAGTTGAAATTGAACCATAGGCTAAAATATGTATTAAAATCAGATAATAGGCCAATTGTAACAGTTGAGCGACCGTACTAGAACCACGGAACTCGGGAATACCTAACACCTTCTCCCGGGTTAATAGAATTTCTTACCCGGATTTCTGGTTCGCGACCTGTAATATAGAGTCAATCTTTTCCTCGATTCGGGATTTGAACCAATGACTTGGGACATCATAATTATCCTAAGTGGCGACTCTAAATTTTTAAATAAATAATCCCGTATCGATTGTCACTTTAAGTTGGAAAAAAACTCCATTTATACCTCCTTTTCGGGGGTGTAGTGGAAAAGGAGGTGTGACAATAGTCTATATTGATCATGCAGCAATCAAGTATCTATTTTCAAAAAAATGAATCCAAATCTCGATTCATGCACTGGCTTTTGTGGTTGCAGGAATTTGATGTTTAAATACGAGATCGGAAGGGTATAGAAAACCAAGTGGCTGACCACCTGTTGAAATTGAAAAATCTTGAGCACTTGGAGGAAGGTGAAAACATTAAGGAGACGTGAACTATCTTGTGAGTGGAGTTCTTCTTGCTGAAATTCAATCTGAGGCCAGGAAGAGGTTTTTGCATGATGTGAACTTTTATTACTAGGATGAGCCATTCTTGTATCAGCAGTGTGCTGACAAATAGATGAGGAGATGAATTTTGGAAAAAGAGGTGGAACTAGTATTGTATAATTTCCATGTCTCACCTAATGGGGGCCATTATGGAGGTGATAGGACAACTGCAAAGGTATTACAGTCGGGGTTCTATTGGCCAAAATTGTTTAAGGATGCCCACGCATTTATTAAGAAGTATGACCACTGTCAAAGCACATGAACAATCATGAGAAAACATGAGATGCCTTTGAATAATATCCTTGAGGTAAAGATTTTTGATGTGTGGCATATAGACTTCATAGGACCATTCCCACTGTCAAGAGGAAACAAGTACATTCTGCTAGCGATTGACTATGTGTCCAAATGGGTGGAGGATATTGCATTGCCAACAAATGATGAGAACGTGGTAGCCACTTTTGTGAAAAAGAACATATTCTCGAGTTTTAGGACTTTACGTGCTTTGATTAGTGATGAAGGAACACATTTTTGCAATCGGTTGTTGAATGAATAACTTTCTAACCAATAATGGGATCCGCTACAGAGTTGCCACGACATATCATCCGCAAACAAGTAGAGAAGCTGAAGCGTCCAACAAAGAAATAAAGTAGATACTAGATAAAATAGTGTGTGACCAAGAAAGATTGCGCTGCAAAGTTAGATGATGCCTTGTGGGCATATACGACTGCATACAAAACACCAATTATGGCATCTCTATACAAGCCTGTGTATGGGAAGGCATGTCGTTTGCCGGTTGAGCTTGAACATAAGGCATATTGGGCGGTAAAGAAGTTGAATATGGACTTGGAAGTTGTGCGCGAGAAGAGTCTCTTACAGTTGAATCAGTTAGATTAGTTCAGGCTGCAATCCTATGAAAATGCTAAGCTTTACAAGGAGAAAACTAAAAATTGGCATGACAGGCGTATCAAGTCGCATCACTTTGAACCAGGCCAAAAGGTACTATTGTTCAATTCCAGGCTTAAGCCATTTCCTGGGAAGTTAAAATGAGGTGATCATGTCCATTTAAGGTGGTGAGAGTCAGCCCATAGAGTATAATTGAGTTGCGCACTTTAAATGGTGAAAGACAATTTTTGGTGAACGGAAAAAGAGTCAAGCACTATTGGGGAGGTGTCATTGATCACCAAAAGCCAAAGTAATACTCGCTGATGAGTAAGCAAGGCCATGCATCATGCCGCGACATTAAATCATTTGCTTGTTAGGAGTAAACCTAATTTTTTTATTGCTTTCGTACCTTAGTGTTCTCTTTTTAGTTAGAATAGACGAGAGTTACTGTTATTTTTTATAGTCATAGAAATCATAGGTAGGAACGGAGTGGAATGTGTATAATGGATGTACAAAATACTCGAGCGAGTGGGAAAAAAACAAAAACCAATGCCAGGCTAGCGCGTCGCGCTGCCTGACGACACATAAGAAAATTCCCCCTCTAGGGCTGAGTTAGCGCAACGCGCTGGGCTAGGGGAGGCCAGGTAGATTACTATTTTATTTTATTTTTGTTTTAATTTTTAATTGACCCATTAACCCTTGACCCGGACCCAGATACCCATTTTCACTCTTCTAGTAACCCATACCCATTTACTTTAAAATAAAATAACCCTAACTACACCCCCCCCCCCACCATTTCCCTCTCACCCACTACACTTATCTTTCTTTCTCACTGCTCGTTTCTACCCCCCCCCCTTAATTCTTCATTGCTCTTTCTTGATTTCATCTCTAACTCACATATATGTATCTTCTTTTTCTCTCTATTCTTTTGTTTTGTTGTTTCTTTGAGCTTCCCCAAGTTTCTTGGTTAGAACTTGAAGTACATGCTGGCAAAATATGTGTGAAAAAATGAAATGGTGGGAGATATTTGATTGTGATGTGATATACAGAGTAGTAAACTATAAGTCCCTCTACTTCGTTCAAATTTGGGAGGGTAAACATGTTCCACCATTGTTGAATCGAGTTGCACACACTTGATGCCTACCACATGATCGATAAAAAACTTGAATGGATATTTGTTCACCGATGAAGTCTGAGTAGCCGGGTGCTTTTGTATGATATTTTGGACTACGTGTGGGATGTTTGGGCATGGTTTTACATTACCCGAAGTTTGTTTTTCATGTTCACCATGACATAACCACACTACCCACACCTTGTATCATGTATCATATATGTTGTATCCTTTTGTTAGAATTAGTTACTTTATTGTATTATTGTAGTAATTGGGGATCAAGTGTTCTTGATTGCACTAAGGCTAAGTCGCATTGACATGGTCGACTACTTGTTTTATATGGGATAATACTTGAAATATAATTATGTGGCATGGGGAAGTCTTGAGTACTGATAACTGTGATTTCTACATGTTTTATACCCATTCTTACCAAAGCTTTGTGAATTAACTGCCATAAATTAGTCCTAAAATGCTTACAAGTTGCGCTTGATTGCAGGTTTGAGCGACAAGATGACAAATACCAAAGATCGGCTCAAAAAGGAGTGAAATCTGTCAAATGTCAAAAGACAACTGAAGTGGGGAACAAAATGACCTGTGCGGTCGGCACTGATGTGTCACGCGGCCGCACAGGAGAGTTTAGAGGCTGGGTTATTTCAAGGTCAACCTGCGCGGTCCGCACTGCTTTGCCACATGGCCGCGCAGGATAGTTCAGAGACCATGCAATTTCCAAGTCAAGATGTGCGGTCCGTGCTCCTTTCCACGCGGTCCGTGCTTCTTTCCATGCGGTCCGCTCCCAAGAGTGTCAGAGACTTAGTCATTCAAGGCAAAAGCCCACGCGGCCGCACACCTAATCAGTGCGGTCCGCGTGGATGAAGTTCAGAGAGGGTGGATTTGGACCAAAACACCCTACGCGGTCGCGCGTCACATTTGTGTGGTCCGCATCCCCAGTGTCAGAAGCAAGATATGAAGACCCAAACCCCTACGCGGTCACGCGTCATTTGTGCGCGGTCCGCACCAGACCCTCAGGGGTTTTTTTGTCCGGTTTTTCATGTGTAGTATAAATAGGACATTTTACTTTTTAGAGGAGAGTTTTTTTTTTATTAGATAGCAGCTGAAATTGAGACTTCATAGTTTTAGCCTATTTTGGGCAATTTCTTCTAGTATTAACGTGGATTTGAGTAGATTAACATTATAGTTAATTATTATGTCAATTTCATCTACTATTTCTTCAATTTCTGTTTCTATTATGGCTAGCTAAACCCATTATCTAGGGTTGTGGCTCAACCCTAGTGTGGGTAATTAGTGGATGTGATTGTTTAGTGCATGAATGATGTTGGGTATTTGTTATTGGGATTAATCTTATGTTTTCATTAAGATTTGGTGGTTGCAAACACTAAGTCTAGCGTAGTGAGTCTTGACTCTTCTTGAGAAAGAGAGTTCTATGACCCCAAGATTAATTCCAACAAGGAATTGGGATGGACCCATGAGAATGGTAGTCCCAATTAACGGGTTAAACCTCGAGAGAGTAATTACCCAACTTGAACCATAAGTTGCTTGGGCAAATTGGCCTACCCAATTGGTCTCGAGAGAGTCAATTGGGCAAAATCACTCTCTCTACCGAGAGGTGTGAGAGTGGGTGCAAAAGTGCAACGGTTATAGCATAAGTCCCATATTCATCATTCTTGCATTAGGAATCTCTACCCGTTAGTTGACCACCTAGGTACATGCCACGACCTTAGTGCCTTTCTCTATATATACAACTTAGAATCAATATCTTAGCCTAACTTAGCTTTAAATTTGTAGTTGATAAATTGTAGTTGATAATCAAAAGAAAACAAAAAAATGTTAGAAGATCAATTAGGAGCTAAAACATAGTCCTAGACCATACAAACACTCAACTCCAAATTGAAGCTCCCTGTGGAAAATTGACCCCGATACCACTATTGGGTAAAAGTATTAGCGCCCACTCTTCCTTAGGTTGAGTCCGCTGTGATCACTTTTTGGCGCCGTTGCCGGGGAGCTTTACGGTGTTTGACTATTTGTTAGCTAGTTTTGTGTTTTGCTTCATTTTCCTTCTTTTTACTTACTCTATTTGTGTTAATTCACTCAGGTACCAATGGCTTTAAACGCACAAGATGCTATTAATGTGGTAGTGGAGGAGGTGGAAGATGTAGAACAAGAGGATGTTTTACCCCAAGCACAAAGACGGGGTAGAAATGCTAATGCAAATGTTAATGCTAATGACAACATACCAGACCCTCCTCCACCTCAACCAAGAGTGGCACCAAGAGTTCTACCCAATCAAGGGTACGCAAGTGCAATAGTTCCTACCCAATCAAGGGTACTTCACAGGTGCCTCGGACCAAAATGCATACAAGCATTTGAAAGGGTTTGTGGATACTTGTTGGGGGAGCAAGAAGACAAATGTTTCGGAAGATGCACTGAGGTTAAGGCTTTTCCCCTTCTCACTTCGGGGGAAGGCATTGGATTGGCTGGAGAGACTCCCAAGTCATTCCATAACTATGTGGGATGAGTTAGCCGATAAATTTATTGCCAAGTTCTTTTCTCCTAGTCATATGGCGGCTCTTCGAGATGAGATTCTAGCCTTCAAGCAAGAGCCGACGGAGCCTTTACATGAGATATGGGAGAGGTTTCGGATGATGGTAAAAGAGTACCCCAACAACAATATAAATGATGTTATGATCCAACAGACGTTCTATCGGGGTATAAACACAACAAACCTGTGCATTGTCAATCAGTTGGCCGGTGGTAATTTTATGAAGCTTCCATACAACGAAGCTTGTGATGTTCTTGATAAAATGGCCGATACTTCTTCGGCATGGCAAAGCCAGGCTAATGTTCCTCAAGGTGATCCTAATGTTATACACTTGCATAAGGAGTTGCATGATCACGGCCAAGCCATTGCTGAACTCACAACAACAATGAACCAATTGGCTAAAGAGCAACTTCAACAAGTTCAAAATCCACGCCGTCAATGCCATGGAGGGAGTGAATATGATGAAAAGAAGTCAAAGAGGGCAATAACAACCTCAAGAAAATTTTGACAACTATGATGATGGTGGTGGATATTCGAATGAAGGTTTTGATGAACAAAGTGAGGAAGTCCAATATGTAAAAAACTACCAAGGGAATAGAGGTAGTCAAGGGAATCAACAATGGAGACCCCAAGGTAATTGGGGCAATCAACAAGGTGGCAATTGGAATTACAATAGAAATCAAGGAGGCAATTGGGGGAACAATAATTCGGGAAATCAAGGTAATTGGAACGGGAACAACAATTGGAACAACAACAATGGTGGTCAAGGTGGTTGGAACAACAATGATGGACAAGGTAATAGGGGGCAAGGCTTTCAAAGGCCCCCAATGTATCAACAACCCAATAACCCGCCTCCGTTTCAATCTCAAGGGTCGAGTTCGTCGGGCAATGACATGGGTCGAATAGAGAACATGTTTGAGAAAATGATGAAGAAGAATCATGACTCCGATGCTCAATTGGCCTCCCATAACACTTCAATCCATAATTTGGAAGTACAACTCGGGCAAATTTCGCAATCTCTCAACACTCGCCCAAAGGGTGCTCTACCAAGTGATACAGTAGTAAACCCCAAGGGTGGGCATAATAATCATGTGATGGCGGTGACCACAAGAAGCGGAAGAGGCGGTGATGTGCAAGCCTTAAGAGGTAATCGAGTTGTGGTTGATGAAGAAGAGTTGCAAAATGATGAGATCCCGTTGGTAGTTGAGGATGTTGTTGAACAAAGTGCAAGTGATGATGTGAGAATTGAAATTGATGAGGGTGAGAAGGAGACTCAAGAGGCCGTGAACCCGTCTAGGGAA
The DNA here is from genome assembly GCF_000393655.2 of Nicotiana sylvestris. Taxonomy (NCBI): domain Eukaryota; kingdom Viridiplantae; phylum Streptophyta; class Magnoliopsida; order Solanales; family Solanaceae; genus Nicotiana; species Nicotiana sylvestris. Next base: position 51,028,759 of record NC_091065.1, read on the forward strand.
CACGTTATTGATATGCCCGAACCGGTGGTGCCAAAAGCCAAGGCACCCTTGCCTAGACCTCCTCCACCATATCCTCAAAGGTTGGCCAAGCAAAAAGGTGACAACCAGTTTAAAAAATTCATTGAGATGATGAAGAGTTTGACTATAAATGTGCCCTTGGTGGAGGCACTTGAACAAATGCGGGGATATGCAAAGTTCATGAAAGACTTGGTTACTAAAAAGAGATCGATGGAGTGTGAGACAATCAAGATGACACACCAAGTGAGTTCCATTGTACATTCCATGGCTCCAAAGCTAGAGGATCTCGGAGCATTCACAATACCATGTACCATTGGAAGTGCCGATTTCGCAAAAGCCCTATGTGACTTGGGGGCAAGTATCAATCTCATGCCATATTCGGTCTTCAAGACCTTGGGTATCGGACAACCTCGTCCAACTTCTATGAGGACTCAAATGGCGGACCGGTCAATGAAGCGGCCTTTGGGGATTATTGATGATGTCCTTGTTTGTGTTGATAAGTTTATAATGCCGGCCGATTTTGTGATCTTGGATTGCGAAGTGGATTTCGAGGTGCCTATCATTCTTGGAAGGCCCTTCCTAGCTAAGGGGAAGGCCTTGGTTGATGTGGAAGCGGGAGAATTGACCTTCCGTGTTGGAGATGACAAGGTGGTGTTCCACGTGTGCAAATCAATAAGGTAACCAAATAGCACCGAGGTATGCTCGTTTGTTGACATTGTCATGGCGGTGATAGTGGATGACACAAGCGCAATGGAAAATGTTGAGGACCCACTTGAGGTCGTGCTATTGAACATGGATGTTGATGATGATGTTGGAAGGGTGGAGTGTGTGAACGCATTACATGGCATGGGCTCGTATTCTTATGAACTGAGGAAGTTATCTCTTAATCTTGAAAATCGCAAAACTCCACCCACCAAGCCATCTATTGAGGAGCCACTGGTGTTGGAGTTGAAACCACTTCCTCCTCACCTCAGGTATGAATTTTTGGGTCCTAATTTCACTTTTCCGGTTATTCTTTCTTCTTGCTTGACTAACGTGCAGGTTGATGCCACTTTGGCGGTTCTTCAAAAGTGCAAGTGGGCGATTGGATGGACCTTGGCGGATATTCGGGGTATTAGCCCTGTGTTTTGCATGCACAAGATAATATTGGAGGAGGATGCTAGGCCGTCTCTTGAACATCAAAGGAGACTCAATGAGGCCATGCAAGATGTGGTCAAAAAGGAAGTCATCAAGTGGCTTGACGCCGGTGTGGTGTATCCAATTTCTGACAGTTCGTGTACTTCTCCGGTACAATGTGTGTCAAAGAAGGGAGGAATGACAGTGGTGACCAATGACAACAATGAACTTATTCCGACTCGTACTGTGACGGGTTGGAGGGTATGCATGGACTACTGGAAGTTGAACAAGGTGACTAGAAAGGATCATTTCCCATTGCCGTTCTTGGACCAAATGCTTGATCGTCTTGCGGGTCGGGCTTTCTATTATTTTTTGGATGGGTATTCAGACTATAACCAAATTCTCATTGCCCCGGAAGACCAAGAAAAGACAACCTTCACATGTCCTTATGGCACATTCTCCTTCTCTCGAATGCCATTTGGATTATGTAATGCATCGGCGACCTTCCAACGATGTATGATGGCAATCTTCACCGACATGGTGGAGGACATATTGGAGGTCTTCATGGATGATTTTAGTGTGGTTGGGGACTCATTTGTTGAATGCTTGCAAAACTTGGATCGTGTGTTGGCCCGATGCAAAGACACAAACTTGGTTCTCAATTGGGAGAAATGCCATTTTATGGTAGAAGAAGGAATTGTGTTGGGTCACAAAATTTCAAAAAGAGGGATTGAGGTTGATAAGGCGAAAATTGAGGTTATCTCAAGGCTCCCTCCCCCTACTTCTGTCAAAGGGGTAAGGAGTTTTCTTGGACACGCGGGTTTCTACCGAAGATTCATCAAAGACTTCTCTAAGGTAGTTAACCTGTTGTGTAAATTGCTAGAGAAAAATGCCAAATATGTGTTCGATGAGAGATGTATGGAGGCTTTCGAGCTTCTAAAGCAAAAGTTGACGACTACCCCCATCATTACTGCACCAAATTGGAGCTTGCCCTTTGAGCTCATGTGTGATGCTAGTGATGTTGCGATGGGGGCGGTCTTGGGCCAAAGAATCAACAAAATGTTCCGTCCGGTGTACTACTCAAGTAAGACAATGAATGAAGCTCAAAGGAACTACACGGTCACCGAGAAGGAATTACTTGCCATTGTATTTGCCATGGAGAAGTTTTGCACATACCTTATGGGGGCCAAAGTGATTATTCATACCGATCACGCCGCCCTTAGGTACTTGATGACGAAGAAAGATTCAAAAGCGAGGTTAATGAGATGGGTGCTTATTCTTCAAGAATTTGATTTAGAGATTGTTGATAGAAAGGGTAGTGAAAATCAAGTGGCGGACCACTTGTCTCGATTGGAGGAGAAAGGGAGGCCTTTGGACGGCCTTGAGATAAATGATGCTTTTCCGGATGAACAACTCCTCTCGGTTTCAATGCAAGACATGCCATGGTTTGCCGACATTGCCAATTATCTTGTTACCGGTGTGGTTCCGTATGAGCTCTCTTCTAACCAAAGGAAGAAGCTCAAGCGGGATTGTTTGGACTACTATTGGGATGAGTCGTATCTTTTCAAAATTTGCACCGATGGTGTAATTCGCCAGTGTGATCCCGAAGAAGAGCAATTGAGTATTGTGGAATCTTGTCACTCTTCGCCTTATGGTGGCCATCATGGCGGGGCGAGGACGGCGTCTAAAGTGTTGAGTTGTGGTTTCTATTGGCCTTCTTTGTTCAAGGATACCGGTGACTTTGTGAAAAGATGTGATGAATGCCAACGTGCCGGAGGGATTTCGAAGAAAGATGAGATGCCCCTTAACACGATTCTAGAGGTTGACATTTTTGATGTTTGGGGAATAGACTTTATGGGACCATTCGTAAGTTCTTGTGGCAACACCTACATCTTGGTTGCGGTTGATTATGTGTCGAAATGGGTTGAGGCCATAGCTTTGCCAAATAATGAAGCTTGAAGTGTGGTGGAGTTCTTGAAAAAGAGTATCTTCACGAGGTTTGGCACTCCACGTGCTATCATCAGTGACGGGGGTTCTCATTTTTGCAACCGGGCTTTTGACTCTTTGCTAGCCAAGTATAGGGTAAATCACAAGGTGACCACTCCTTATCATCCTCAAGCGAGTGGACAAGTTGAGGTGTCCAACCATGAGATCAAGAGTATTTTGTCCAAGACTGTCAATGCAAATAGGACCGACTGGTCGAAGAAATTGGATGATGCTCTTTGGGCTTATCATACAGCTTTCAAAACTTCGATTGGTATGTCGCCGTATCGGTTGGTGTTTGGGAAGGCTTGTCATCATCCGGTAGAATTGGAACATAAGGCTATGTAGGCCCTGAAAAAGTTGAACTTAGAATGGGATGTCGCTGCAAATCTCCGGGTTGAGCAATTGAATGAACTTGATGAGTTTAGGTTTCATGCTTACTCCAGCTCGTCCTTGTATAAGGACAAGATGAAGTACCTTCACGACAAGTATGCCCGAGGGAAGGAATTCAAAGTTGGTGACATGGTTCTTCTTTTCAACTCCCGGTTGAGGTTATTTCCGGGCAAGCTGAAGTCTAAGTGGAGCGGCCCATTTGAAGTGGTTGGTGTAACTCCTTTTGGTGCCATTGATCTCAAAAATAAGAATGGTGAAGTTTTCCGGGTCAATGGGCATCGTGTCAAGCACTATTTGGGCCAGATTGATAACAGCCACGTGGTAGCACTCATTCATTTGAAATGACTATGATGGTAACATGCGTCGTACCGCGACGTTAAATCAGGCGCTTCTTGGGAGGCAACCCATGTCTTTTTCTATTTCTTTGTTTTTCTGTAGTAGAGTAGGATTTTTGAGCTGATAGTTTGTGAAGTGTTGCACGGATAATGTTGAACCAGTGCAGGGCAAAAGTGCAAAATGGTCAGTCTCTGAATATTGCCTACGCGGCCGCACAGCAAAACAGTGCGGTCCGCGTAGGTTTGAGCAGTTGAAGGGTTAAGGCCCAGAAGACCCAGCGCGGCCACGTGACATTTCTGTGCAGTCCACGCTGGAGGACCCAGAATTACATGCTCTCTGACAAAGTTCCCACGCGGCCGCGCACCAAAGCAGTGCGGTCCGCGCTGGGATGGCTGAAAGTACCAAGTCTCTGAAGACTTCCACGCGGCTCCGCACCAAAACAGTGTGGTCCGCGTGGATTGAATAGCTAATGTGTAGGATGCACAATCCAGCGTGGTCCGCATCCCTTTTTGTGCGACCGCGCTGGTAGGTAGGTACTGGGTCCCAGGGCTTTTCTATAAATAGAGGCCTTGGGCCTCGTTTTAACCTTTTCGCCAAATTTACACCTGAGCTATTGTTTTCACTATTCATCAAGACTAATTGTGCACATTTATTAATCTCTGCTAAAAACTCTCATTCATTTCAATCATAGTCTAATTTTTGTTTCGTTTAATTACTTTCTACTAGTGTAACTTCTTACTTTCATATTTTTCTTCTTAGTTTAACTGTTAGCTTAGATTTTTGTGTGTTTTAGTTTAATCATGGGCATGGAATCTTGTTAAATAACTGAGTAGGGATACTTAGGACCCAAAAAGGTGAACAAAAATTGGATTTAATAGAACAACACCCGGCTCAGTTAAATTAGCTCTACGCGGTCGTGCAGCATTTATGCGCGGTCTGCGTGACTCTGGTTAAGAGATGATGAACCTCTCTGCGCGGTCCGCGTGCCATTTGTGTGTGGTCCGCATGAGCCTAGCACGGCCGCGGTCCAAAACAGTGCGGACCATGTGTGAAGAGTTCAGAGAGGTCAACATTTGGGTATTTCACATGCGCAGACCGCGTACCATTTCTGTGTGGTCCGCACTGAACCAACGCGGCTGCGGTCCAAATCAGTGCAGACCGCGTCAGTTTATTCAGAAAGGTATGTGTGGGTGTCAGTATAATGCGCAAACCACGTGCCTTTTGGTGCGGTCCGTGCCCCTCTGTCTGTGTCACTGTGTCTGCATTCTTTGCATTCAACTGAACTATCTACTTCACTTTATGTGCTTCTACTAACAATGTTAGACATGTATTCCTTGAAGACAATGGTTCAAAAACGAGCGGGCAAAGAAAAACAACCCGGGAGAGGTGGTTCCTCCCGAGGGAGGAAAAGCAAGAGGATTGTGAAACTCACTCCTAAAATCAGGGAATTGATAAAGAAAACCCGGAAGATAATCCGGGAAGCTGATAGAGCTGCATCTCATTCCACAGGGAGTGAGTATGCACCTTCACGGAGCATTACCTCGGAGTCTGCCCCCACCCACATGTCCACTTCATTTCAGCTCCGTGATTCCCCTTCCCCGAATCATGGTAATGTAGCCTCCTCCAAGAAGCCGGTTATTGTCATCTCGGACTCGTCTGATGAGTCCGTAGCAAGAGAAGAAGAACAATACTCCACATCTCCCATAGCTTCATTATCAGGGGAGAGTGGAGGGTATGCTGAGGGAGGTGAGCCACAGGTAGGGGGATAGAGCGTACTAGAAAACCGGAGTCATGGGCAGACAGATTGTTAGTGAGGTTGTTTTCCACAAATTCCGGGAGTGGTGGCCCAAAAAGAAACTGATTCCAGAGAAACAGTTCATAGATGCCGATCTTGTCCCTCTCAACCCTCATGTGCAAGCACAATTCCACACTAGAGAGGGTTGGGGCTTCTTCAAAGAACGTGTTGAGATGGAGAAGGAGCATATGGTGAAGGAGTTCTACAGCAATGTTCACCATATAGTTCGAGACTCAAAAGTAACTAAAGTAAGGGACAAGACAGTTGTGTTTGATGGCAAGTCGTTGAATGAATTCCTAGGGTTAGAAGAAGAGGATGAATCGCAATATTTAGAAAAGCTAGCAATGAAAGAGGAGGTTCGTCCTTGGTTAGCCGAGCACTTGGCAGCCCCGGGTACAGTCCCAGTCTAGTTGAAAGCACAAGAAAAGATCTTTAGGAACACCCTGAACTTTGAAGCCAAAGGGTGGTTGACTTTCGTGTGTAGTCGACTTGACTCGTCTACACATGATCACTCCATTCCCCTTCCTCGTGCTATCTTGGTAGCATCTATCATGGCGGATTTCCCTCTGAATGTGGGTAATATTATGTCGAGAGTGATTTCTACAGTTGGTCAGGAGACCCAAACAAACTACCCCTTCCCAAACACACTTTCTTTGTACTTCAAAGAATTGAAAGTGAAGAAAAAGAAATATGACGTCAAGGTACCTCCGGTGGCCCCGTACTCATGGTATAGTTAGTTGGGTCCAGACAACCCGAAGAGGGGCAAGAAGAATGTAGCATCCACTTCCACCTCACCTGGCCAGTCTGAGGAGCCAACGGTCATTGAGCAGCCCAGTGAGCCTTCCACCATTCCTGCTACTGATGAGGCATTGCCTCCAGGTCCGTCATCAGTAGCTGGTCCTTCTATTGCGGCTGACCCGGTAGTCCCTTCATCAAAGACTCACTGGTTCATCGCAAACCAGCTCACCCATTCCCATGCCAGTTTGAACAACTAGATGTCAGCTGAGACATCCAAGTTGTCTAAATTGACCACTGTTGTACAGGCACAGGGAGCACCAGTTACTGTTGATATTCCTTCCTCCATTGAGGATGCATTGAAGAAGATCCTAGCCAACCAGGAAAAGATGATGGCGATGCAGGATGCCTTGACTAAGGCGGTTGGGGCACATGGCAAAGCGTTGGAGAAATTGGCTCGGGAGCACAAGCAGCTGAGGAAGCAGAAGGCTTCCAAGGAGTCAGTGACACAATTGAGAGTGGATGTGGACAAGCTCATGGAAGATCAGTTGACAATTGACCTACTATTTGGGGATCCGGTTGTAGAGCCAGCAGTAGCACAGGTACAGGAGGAGGAGAAGAGGCCGAGGAAAAAGAGGAAACTCCCTAGCACTAAGGGAGTTGTGATTGAGGTAGCACTGGTTCAGGAGAGTCCCTCCACTGCCCCACCAGTTGATGAGCCAGTTCTTGAGTAGGCACCTGTCCCAGCAGCACAGCAGCAGCAGGCCGGGGACCAGTCTGAGGTCCCCGCCAGTACAGAGGACTTAGGAGCCACTGACCAGCACAGGGTGACGGATGAGGCTTGAGGGGCCTTTCTATATCCTTTCTTCCATTTTGGTGCTTATTTTGATAGTTAGCATTGGGGACAATGCTAGCTTTTATTCGTGGGGGTGTGGCCCTACTATTTTGATTGACTGTTGGATTATTGTATATATTCTTTTACTTTCAGCACATTCGTAGTTGTAGATGGCTTGTATATAACTGTTCATTCTAGATGCTCTTAAACTCTATGTATATATTCATTTCCCCTAGTTGTATATTCTACTCCCCTTTTGTACATATTCATTCGGTTTTCATTTTGGTTTTCTATTTTTCGTTAAAATTTTTCGTTTTAGTTGCAAAGTTAGGCTCGTAGCCTTTTTGTTTTATTTTGGCGTTTGCAACAAGCCCTTGGTTTTCTTAATGCCATGGTTCTTTCCAAGGGTAGAGTGTTGTGTGAACCGGGTGGCTCTTCCCAATGATAGATAGCGTGACAACCTTCTTAAGGGTTTGAGTCCGTTTTTTATTTTTCTTTTTGATTTTCAAGTTTTTGTAGTTAAGGGTACCTCAGGCAAAGCTTCACTTGGGCCTAGCATATTTTCCTTTGATCCTATGGTCAAAGACATTATGTTGTGTTTAGGATGGTGAAAGTTGTGGCCTTGAGACTCTTGTGTTGACCAAACAATCATCACGTGGTCATTTTGGGCCATTGTGCGCTTGAATCATATCTAAGGTCGTTGTGGGCCCTCGACTCCGTCTTTGGCAATCCTTGAGTGTGTGTAGTGAGAATTTGAATCATGAGCCCAAGTACCGAGCCGATGGCCTTGAACTTGCCCTGAATGTTTGTTGAGGCGAAATTATAGGTGGAACTTGACTTGAGACGTGATTATAGGCTCTCCTAGATCCAAAATGCAAAATTTGAACAATTTCCATGACCTACCAATGAAATAATCCCTAGTTCACCCCTTTTGAGCCTTAAACCTTTTTCTTTCATGAACCAAGCTACAAGCCTATACCCGTTCTTAATGAGACCCTCTCTAGGCACCCAAATCTTCCCTTGAGTAAATGTCAAATGTCTAAGTTTGGGGGGGAGAGACAAGAAAGGCATCGATGTGGTAAAAAGGCGCAAAAGCAAAAGAAAAGGAAGGAAATGAAAAAGAGAAAAAGACAAAAAGAAAGACAAAAATGAATAAGAACCAAAAAGAGAATCCAAGGACAACAAAAAAGTGAAAAAGGTGTAGAAAAGTGGTAAAAGGGAGAAAGGGTTTGAATTGCAAAATAAAGAGTGATAATGTGTCTCTCTAACCCCTTGAAAGAAGTGAATTACTCAACTGAGTCAAGAAAGTGTGCCAAAATAAATCAAAAGAAGTATTTAAGGGAAGATTGAACCCATTTGAACAAAAACATGTCCTACCTTTACCCAAAGCCTTCGCAATGACTCCTCAAAAGCCCTATATGATCTTGAGTTGAGGGAATACTACATTAGTGGATACTTACATAAGGGGCAAGCATATGGTACTTAGAGCCGGACTTAGGGCCTTTTCTTTGTGAGAGATGAGAAAGAAGTCCATTCACCTCGATTTGTGTGCAAATACTCTAAAAAGGTGAGGTTCACTTAGGGAAAGTCGAGGATGTGTGAGTTTGGATTCCACAATGACCAAAGAAATTGAGAAAGGTTCCTTGATGAAATGTGTCAACTCTTGATGCTCTTGTGTCGCACTTGATCCACAAGTTTTCAAAGTTTAAATGTGTTAATGATGCATTCGCATTGAGGGCAATTGTTAGTCCCAATTGATGCTTGTTGAGGTTACTTTAGGATAAACAGGAATTACTTGGGTGTTTTCCATTGAGGGGTAGGTCTCATTTTATTTGCTTGAGGACAAGCAAAGGTTTAAGTTTGGGGGAGTTGATAACTGTGATTTCTACATGTTTTATACCCATTCTTACCAAAGCTTTGTGCATTAACTGCCATAAATTAGTCCCAAAATGCTTACAAGTTGCGCTTGATTGCAGGTTTGAGCGACAAGATGACAAATACCAAAGATCGGCTCAAAAAGGAGTGAAATCTGCCAAGTGTCAAAAGACAACTGAAGTGGGGAACAAAATGACCTGTGTGGTTCGCATTGATGTATCACGCGGCTACACAGGAGAGTTCAGAGGCTAGGTTATTTCAAGGTCAACCTGCGCGGTCCGCACTACTTTGCCACGCGACCGCGCAGGATAGTTCAGAGACCATGCAATTTCCAAGTCAAGATGCGCGTTCCGCGCTCCTTTCCACGCAGTCCGCGCCCAAGAGTGTCAGAGACTTAGTCATTCAAGGCAAAAGCCCACGAGGCCGCACACCTAATCAGTGCCGTACGCGTGGATGAAGTTCAGAGAGGGTGGATTTGGACCAAAACACCCTATGCGGCCGCGTGTCACATTTGTGCGGTCCGCGTCCCCAGTGTCAGAAGCTTGATATGAAGACCCAAACCCCTACGCGGCCGCACATCATTTGTGCACGGTCCGCGCCAGACCCTCATGGGGAATTTTTGTCTGGTTTTTCCTATGTAGTATAAATAGGACATTTTACTTTTTAGAGTAGAGTTTTTTTTTGTTTTTATCAGATAGCAGCTGAACTCGAGACTTCATAGTTTTAGCCTATTTTGGGCAATTTCTTCTAGTATTAACGTGGATTTGAGTAGATTAACATTGTAGTTAATTGTTATGTCAATTTCATCTACTATTTCTTCAATTTCTGTTTCTATTATGGCTAGCTAAACCCATTAGCTAGGGTTGTGGCTCAACCCTAGTGTGGGTAATTAATGGATGTGATTGTTTAGTGCATGAATGATGTTGGGTATTTGTTATTGGGATTAATCTTATGTTTTCATTAAGATTTGGTGGTTGTAAACACTAAGTCTAGCTTAGTGAGTCTTGACTCTTCTTGAGAAAGAGAGTCTATGACCCCAAGATTAATTCCAACAAGGAATTGGGATGGACCCATGAGAATGGTAGTCCCAATTAACGGGTTAAACCTCGAGAGAGTAATTACCCAACTTGAACCATAAGTTGCTTGGGCAAATTGGCCTACCCAATTGGTCTCGAGAGAGTCAATTGGGCAAAATCACTCTCTCTACCGAGAGGTGTGAGAGTGGGTGCAAAAGTGCAACGGTTATAGTATAAGTCCCATATTTATCATTCTTGCATTAGGAATCTCTACCCGTTAGTTGACCACCTAGGTACATGCCACGACCCTAGTGCCTTTCTCTATATTGCATACAACTTAGAATCAATATCTTAGCCTAACTTAGCTTTAAACTTGTAGTTGATAAATTGTAGTTGATAATCAAAAGAAAACAAAAAAAATGTTAGAAGATCAATTAGGAGCTAAAACATAGTCCTAGACCATACAAACACTCAACTCCAAATTGAAGCTCCCTGTGGAAAATTGACCCCGATACCACTATTGGGTAAAAGTATTAGCGCCCACTCTTCCTTAGGTTGAGTCCGCTGCGATCAAGTACCCATTGCCTTTGTGGTGCAACACTTGTGCATTTATTGAACAACTATTGTGAGTATATTGAATAGAGCCTTTGGTTCTAAGTGTGGGGTCATATTTGATTTGCACTTTAACCTTAGGTGGATGCCTTGATTCATTCTCACATTTAAATTGGTTGTTTTGTAGGTTCCAATGGATCGTGACGATACTAGCAAAGGAAAAGGAGTATGAAAGTCTTCGACTACTTCCCCCCCTCTTAAAAAACGCAAGCAAGCAAGGGGTTATCCCGACAAGCCAAAGGGAATCAAGTTGTTGAAGGGTCAAGAAGGGCATCTTCGGGACCATGACCCATATTGTATTTAGTTTGTGAGGACGCTATCTAGTGGTATCACAACTTTGAGGCATATGGGCGGTATGTATTTGAGATGGGGATCAATGTGACCAATTTTGGAGAGGAATTTCCATTATGTGCTAGCCCGGTTGAAAAGTATAAGATGGACAAGTTCATTGAGTGCCTTGGACATGCAAACTTGAGCATGGTAAAGTAGTTGTATGCGAATTGGAACGAGTATAGGTTCATGTCATGGGTTAGAGGGAAGGAAGTGCTATTGGATAAGGAGTCATTGTGCAAATTCTTGTGGGTTAACTATCCAAACCCAAGGAGGTTGCAAAAGTTTGTGAGGTGCCCGAGATACGTTGCTAATCGTTACACTCTATTTGGCCTAGATTCTAATGCTAAATGGATGAGGACAAAGAGTGATACCCACAATGAACTTCTCAGAATTAACTTCAACATAACTACCAAGGAGTGGCAGAACTTTGTGCAAGTTAGACTAATGCAGTAGAGCACAACACTGGGTGCACCCGAGCTAGGGTGTGCTTGATTTTCTTCCTGATGATTAGGAGGCTATTCAATGTGGGTGATATTATGTTGGGGGAGATGACTCGCACTCGCTTTGGGTGAGATAAAGAGGTTCTTCTTTGATAATCTACTGACACAGTGTATGCTCTCCCATGAGGTACCTGAGTACCCTAATTATGATGTTATGGTAGAGGCTCTGAAGGGACTAATGGATATTACTTCATTATAGGATTCCACTGCCAACCTGAGTCCGGCTTCTCGGAATGAGTGGGAGGAAAATTTCAACAGGTATCTTTACGGTTCACTGAACTTGATGATGAACTGGATATGAGATGAGGAGCAAATGCAGTTGTACAATGATCAGTCTAGTCTTTCAAAGGAAATGTTGGGCATTGCGTTTGGCAGTCCCATTCACCCATCGAGAATGAAAGTACCAACAAGGGATCTGATGATGAAGATGACGTAGATTATGAGGTCACAGGACAATGACTTTGGTACCCCTTGGAGCAGATGATGATGCGCCCAGAGCTTCGATTGGTGGGCGTTCTGAGGATGAAGGTTCAGAGTATGCCCGAATAGGTCAGAGTAGCAGGGATTTTTTCTCTCCACCTTACTTTTGTTTTGATTTCTTTTATGTATCGGGGACTATGAATAACATAAGTGTGAGGTGGGGGAATTACCTGTTGAATGTAATTTTATAAAAAAAAATCTTATTTTTTAGAACTCGTAGTTAGTAGTAGTTTAGTTTAGAGTAGTATAGATTTATTTGGGGAAAAACAAAAATATAGAAAATCGATAAAAAATTAGAAAAACTCAGACTTTTCTCGACGATGGATCTCTTGGACAACTTTCTTGAGGGATTAAGATCCGATTAAATATATCCAAAAGATTTTCTTTTGCTTTTATTAGGATAGTTAGGTAGTAATTCCCTTTGTTTTTCTTTGGGCACCAATTCTTTTCCAAGGGTGTAGCTTGAATCATGTACTTTGCTTTTATCTTTTTAGAAGTAGGATAGGAAAAAAAAAATGAGTTGCCATACATACATATGATACGTTTGGTGTTGGAACTTTAGACTATGGCATACGTTCTGTCTTCCTATTGTATATGATTTGAAATAAGATGCCTAAGTGAAATAAATAGCCTAATAGGTGACGCATGTTCTCAGTTGATTGACTTGTATGTCACCTAATGCATTATTACTTAAAATTCTCAATTATATGTGCTTGCTTGACTTGAGAGTTGAACATAACCATCTTGATTGAATCATGTATAATGTGTGTGTAAGGATTCGTAATATTCTGTGCTATCAGGTATAGTCTAGAACTTGCATCGTGTGTTAATCGAAGCAAAATCATTAAGTTGTGCTAGTCTAGGAGATGACGTAGGCAGTTCTTTGCTTGATCATAGACGTACTTGTCACTTAGAAATGAAAACAATTTATTGTTAGCCCTTTTGAGCCTATAGACTTTTTCTTTGGCACCCATATTATAAGTTGTATCCCTAATTTGTTCTTAATTTAAGTTGGTTGAACCTTTACCTCTGAAGGCACTTAGTCGTTAAAATAAGTAAGGTGAGAGATTGGGAAGTAGCTTTAGAGTGAAACCATGAAGGGGCCCATAAGGTGCACTAAAGTTGTACAAAGGTCACTAGCTGATAAACCTTAATGTATGGAGTGTGTGTAGGAAAAAAGAGAGACAAAAGAAAAAAAAGGAGAAAAGAAAAATGCAAGGAAAGAAAGTCAATTAATGTTTATAGTCAAAAAGAAAAAAGAATGAAAAAACAACAGCTCCTAATCTTACTAATTCGTTCTAGTGGGGATGCAAAAGTGCTTAATTGAAAAAGGGGATATGTTGTGTATGAGTTGTGGCAAGTGAATTAGTTGAGAAGAATGTTTGCTCGACTTGTGAGTGTAGTGTAGATGGTTAGTCACTATTCCTAAATATATCCTACCCGTTCCTTGGCCTACATTACAACCCGGATAGACCTAATTGATCCTAGATATGGAGAGCTTAGATTAGTAGCGATGTACACTACGGGCAAGGTTATGGTACAATCATGGGATGCACATGAATTTCTTTATGAGAGTAAGTGACTTTTGTTCAATTGTGTGGTGTCTTAAATTATGTTCAAGTTATATTTGAATGTGTGGACTATTTTTATATTTATTCTCTTGTTTGCTGGTGAAGGCACATGATCTCATAATAGATTGGTAATGTTGTTAACTTCTCTTGTTGGGTGAGTTCGCCAGTTGAGAGTGCTTAATGGTAACAAGTCAGCTTTTGAGGTAGGGTGGTTATGGGTAGGTTGGTTGAATTGAAATATTTATACTCGGGCATGTTAAAAACTGGAAGAATGTGAATTTCGTATGTTCATGCTTGATTGCCGTTATCGACCATAGTCAAAGGTAGAGTGTATGGTTGAAAAATTGAATTGATCCTCCATAGTTAAGATGTAAATTGTTGGGGTATAGTTGACAGTTCCATTGCTCGAGAGAAAGTAAGAGTTTAAGTGTGGGGTGTTGATATTCGACTTAAAGTATGTATATTTATATGCATATTGTGTATTATTTTACTCATATTTCGTGGATTTTATATGTGTAATGTAGTGATTTATTCTAATTCATAGTATTTTTATGTGTAGGAGTCACCCAGAGGCAATGTGGGATGAAAGTGCAATATTTGAAGTAAAAAGAGAATAAAGCGAAAATATCGCCCAATGCAACGCCCATGCCAGCACGTCGCACTGCCTGGAGCGCAGTTTACAGTCGTGAAACTTTTTTGGCACAGTCCAGCACCAGGGCTAGCATGACGTGCTTCCCTAGATGCTAGGTGACAGAACAATCTCCTATTTTGCTCGGGACAAAAGTTTTACGACCTTACGCATATCAACTCGTATAAAAAGAAGTCTAAGCCTATTTTGGAGGGGAGATGCCACTTTTAGAGGAAAACATACACACAAAACACTCGGGAGCAAGGATTCTCAGTTTTTCTTCATCTTTCTTAGTATTTTCAACTATTCAACACTTATAAAATTGATAAACTTTATCATGAGTGGCTAAACCCTATAAGTTTTGGGCTTGTGATTTAGCCATGAATATTTTTGTTCGAAATTGACATTACCTTGATTATAATTCAATAATATATGGTTGTTTCTTCAATTTTTTGATTAATTGCTTAATTGGCTGACCAACAGTTAGGTCCTATTTACTATCTATATTATGCTTGGGAAAGCTACGTTTAGATTAAAGAAGAACTGAAGAGGGCATGATCTTAACTATGAGTGGAACAGATTTGTGGTTAGGATAGGAATATACCTAGTCACCATGCTCAATTAAATATCGTAATCTTAATGCGTTCTTAATAGATTGATTCCACAGAAATATTTGAATAGAGGAGTTGTAATTCGGGAGAATGCTATGAGGGCAATTACTCGATTAATTAGCAACCATGCGTGAATTGCATGAAAGGAAAAGTAAATTAGAGCACAATAGGATTGTCAAGTCGATCACAGCCATGGAATGTTCATCTCTATTGAATTCTCAACAACCATTCTCTGCGTGTTTAATTAGTTAATCGTTGTATTCATTGCTTAGTTATTATTACACTATTAAACTTTAATTGACTCGACTGAATAACAATTTTGGTGAAATTAGTAGGTAGTTAACACAAGTCTCTGTGAGTTCGACACTCTTCTTATCATAATATTACTTGTACGATCACGTATATTTGCGTGTGCGTTTGAGAGCAACAATTTAATAAGAAAGATCAGGAAAGACACATCAAAGCCCAGAAACTACTAAAATAAAAATTGCACAAGACATTAAATAGAGACCAAAATTAGCAAAAAATTACACATCAAAAAACTATTTTAGCAAAAAGTTTTAAAAAAATCACACCTCCACATTAGAGGTGTACATAGGTCAGGTTGGTTCGGATTTTATAATTACTAAACCAAACCAATTGTGTCAGGTTATTAAATCTAAAGACCAAACCAAACCAATAAAACTCGGGTTTTTCAATCTCGGTTTTTCTGGGATTTTCTCGGGTTTTTCGGGGTTTTTTTCCCGGTAAAATCTTCGTATAACAAAACATATAATGTATGCTCAGAATATTTCTTTAATCCTAGTAAGATACAACTATATAAAGTATTTTCCAAGAAAATAATACAAAATATGAGATGTGTCATGGTATTATCCTAAAATATTCAACAATAAAGACAATAAATTTATGTAATATAAATATTGCTAATTAAAAAGTTATAATGAAAATAAACATAATCTAAAAGTACTAAGTCATGCTAAAATAAATAGACTAATAAGGGAGTATTAATTACATGACTAAACGCTAAAGAAAATAAAAATAGGTTATGCATTTTTATCTAAATTATTGCAAAACAAAAAATAGATATTCGATACATTCTCATTCGTAATATTGAATTGAATGTCTTTTGTTAGCATTAGTATTGATTTGATTTTGGTTTGGGCTTTTGTTAGAATTATTTAATTTACTAATATTAATGGCTATAAAACTTATTGGAGCATTCAAAAGTTCTAAGTCCAACCTTGAAATAATACCTTAAAAGATAAAATTATGAAAAATTTTAAGAAATATTTATAAATTACATCACAATAAGTATATTTATATATTAAATATATCTAAAATTTCTATATATGTAATGTCGGGTTGTTTGGTTTCGGTTTGACTTTCTTTAATTAAAACCAAACCAAACCAATTATGATCGGGGTTTTTTTTTCCAACGCCAAACCATAGTCAAGTTTTTTTTTCTCGGTTTGACTCGGATTATCGGGTTGGTGCGGTTTGTCGGTTTCCTTTTTACACCCCTACTCCACATATCAGTTCCCATTAGATATCTTTTTAATTGTGATTGTTAGATTGATGGAAACTAAAAGTGCTCTTTTTAAATAAACTTAAAAAACAAAAGTGCTCAAAGGTATATCAAATGGACTATTTTAGTCTTTACTACCAAATATAAAGGATCATTCTTGTCATTAGGAGATGTTAGAAAAGAGGTTGACGGTAGGAGCATGGGAACTCCCGCGAGTTTCCGACTTTTGAAGAATACCAAACCTTCGCCTCCTTCTTTAATTCATATCTCCATGGCAAGACCCAGCCACAGACTATCCCTTTCCTTCTTCCCCAAACTTCCCAACACCCTCTTCTTTCATCTTCCTCCTAATTTTGATTCTTCTCAAGCAAAGAATCAAAATTCCTCCATGTTTCTTCAATATAAACCCTTACCCACTAGTCAAACCCCATCAACACTACACCTTTAACAACTGTACATTTTTCTCCTTCTTGAAATCGTTTCGACAATTTTAGTTTTTAATCCAAAAAAATGGCCTCAGAGCAAGCTCCGGTTGAGATGCCAGCCAACTTTTCGAAATACACGAAAAGGGTGATGTTGAAAACTATATTAGGACGTACTGATGGTGGGGTTGGGTTAGTTCGTCAGAGTGTAGTAATTGGGGGGTGGGTTAAATCCTCTATGGAGATCAGAAAACAACCTGTAACGCCACCACCAGCGGCTCCTGCTCCTCCGGTTGTGAGTCCAAAAGATGTTACCTGTTCTGAAGTATTTCAATCTCGGATACCACTATTTAGGTCTATTATGAAGGTTTTTGGGGCAGGGGAATATCGTGTACGTGAAAAATTGGATGTTGTTGTTCGAAAGGCGCCTCAGCCCTCTGTCTCAATATTGCAAGTTAGTGATGGTTCTTGTGTGACAAGTCTTCAGGTACATTCTATGATATGATCTCTTTCTGTTTGTCAAAATGTCTCTTTCAAAATGGTTTCTGTATTTGAGGCTCACATGATTCATCTCTCAGGTTCTTGTGGACTCAGCACTAGCGAATCCGTGCCAAGTTATGCCAACTGGAACATGTGTATTAATTGAAGGTGTATTGCAGCAGCCATCAATGCAGGGGAAACATTATGTTGAGCTGCAAGCAGAGAAAATCTTACATCTTGGTTTGGTAGATGAATCTAAGTATCCATTATCTAAGAAACGATTGCCTCTGGAATCTTTAAGAGATTGTTCCCACTTTCGGCCACGGACAACAACGGTGATATTCACTATTACATTTTGCTAGCTTTTTAATTTTCTCATGTTAGGTGCCTCTCTCTTGAATTAATTGCTAATTAAGGTCTTTAGGAGTTTCGTGCACAGTTGAATAAAATTGGATTGGTACTTCATATTAAACCTCTTAATTATGGATCTTGAAACTGGAGTACAATATAATTTCTCAAATCAAACTTGGAACTTCTTTAATCAGTTCATTTTAAGTTATTTGGTGGGCATATATTCCCTTCTTGTAATTTGCAGGTGGCATCTGTCATGCGAATTCATAATTCCCTTACTTGGGCAACTCATGCCTTCTTCCAAGATCAAGGGTTCCTTCACGTTCAAGTACCCATAATTACAAGCACTGATTCTGAAGGTTTTAGTGAGAAATTTCTTGTTACCACTCTTCTTAGCAAGGGGAAAGAGTATGACCAAATTAGTCCCGCCGAAAACGCTGGAGTCAGTGTTGAAGCCATCCGGGCTTCTATCAAAGAAAAAACTAAGAAAGTTGAAGAACTAAGCAGAACTAACAGCAATAAGGAAGCCTTAGTTGCTGCACAGCAGGACCTGAAGAAAACAAATGAGCTAGTATCACAGCTGGAAGCTAGGCAAAAAACAAAATCTGGAATCACAATTGAAACCAGACAATTTGACTTCTCTAAAGATTTCTTTACACGCCAGACTTATCTAACAGTTTCTGGTCGTCTTCATCTTGAGAGTCAAGCCTGTGCTCTTGGAAATGTCTACTCATTTGGCCCCAGATTTAAAGCAGAGAAATTAGAGTCCAAAAAGTCATTAGCTGAGACATGGATGGTAGATGTTGAAATGGCCTTCTCAGAGTTAGAGGTATAACTTCTAGTGTATAATTGCAGGGGGATATTTCCCATGTTTCTCTTGTTCATTACTAAGTTTTGAACTTTTGCCACAATTTCAGGATGCCATGGATTGCGCAAACGACTTTTTGAAGTTTGTATGCAAAAGAATCCTAGACGGTTGCATGGAAGATCTACAATTTGTCTTGAAAAGAATAGACAAATCTGTTATGGAGCGCCTCCAATTTACCATATCAAGTTCATTTGAGAGGATTTCTTATGCCGAAGCCATAGAAATTCTGAGACAGGTAATATTCATTTTGTCATGATTTCTTGAATGTCTGGCAAAATCTTTAAAAATGGGTACTTCATAGTAGTGTAATGGTATGAGAACAGGTTGCTGGGAAGAAATTTCAGAGTAAGATAGAATTGGGAGTTTCTTTGACCGAAGAACATGAAAGGTACCGACTAGTAGCTTTCCAGGATAAATTTGATAAGGGTAAGGCAAATATTTCTCATTAATTTCTTATCTGTGGTTGCAGCTATTTGGTTGATGCGATATATAAAAAACCAGTCATTGTATACAACCATCCAAAAGAACTTAAGCCATTTTATGTCCGTTTGAATGATGATGGCAAAACAGTTGCAACATTTGATGTGATTCTACCAAAGGTAATATAGAAAATTTGATTACGTTGTCTTCTATTACTAATTCACATGATAATAATCCTAGCAACAATCTCCATTTGTAATTAAGCTTAACACCAATTTATCTGCAGGTGGGAGCTCTGATTAGGGGAAGCCAAAGTGAAGAACGGTTCAATGTGTTGAGCTCAAGGTAAAAAATT
This sequence comes from Nicotiana sylvestris, assembly GCF_000393655.2. Classification (NCBI taxonomy): domain Eukaryota; kingdom Viridiplantae; phylum Streptophyta; class Magnoliopsida; order Solanales; family Solanaceae; genus Nicotiana; species Nicotiana sylvestris. Next base: position 51,048,017 of record NC_091065.1, read on the forward strand.
CACTTTGAATATTCAGATGAATTGCTTTTACCCCTTCAGATATATTGTGCTAATTTGTTCAAGTTTATTTGTTGGCAGAATGAAGGAACTGGGCTTGCAAAAACAGCAATATGAATGGTATCTAGATCTTCGCAGGCATGGCTCTGCCAAAACCTCTGGTTTCAGCCTAATGCTTGAACCTTTGGTGCTTTATGCCACTGGCCTGAATGATGTCAAAGATGTTGTACCTTTCGCTAGAAGTTTCGGCAGAGCCAATAACTAAGTCCTTAAGGAAAAGGATATGCCACCAAATTGATGAATGTATATTCAAAAGCTTGTAACTTGAATACAACAATTTGTAATATATCTCAAGTACATACTAGTACAGCTTTTCTCTGAGCAGACAAAACTTTTGTTGAACTGTCTGCACTGAGCTTGCTCATACACTTGTAATTATTGGAAATGTGAATGTTACTATGAAAACACAAACAAGTAAAAACATTTCAAGTTCTTAATACATAAAGCATTACACAACAACTGACTAAGGTCTCGAAACTTTCATTGTGTAGTAGTTCATTGACACATTGGCTAATTTCTCTTTCGGGTCTAAGGGAAAGAAAAATGGGTAGAGTTCATAACGAACGTAGCAACTGCTATATAGGATACGACATCCTTTCCTGTTTAAGCAAATAGTGGGGAAATTGCCAACTGCTGTGGCCAAGCATTGAGCACAGTCTATCTCGGGTATGTCCCTTGTGCATTGCATCAAGGCATATAGAGTAAGAAAAGGTGATAGTATACTCTTGCCTTTTCCAAGTCCTTTGTTCATTGGCACAATAGCCTCTGCAGTTATTTGATTCTTTAGTTGCGCTAGTTTCTTATTGAAGAAGTTGGTATCAGATACAAAGTCGACATTGTAGTAGATTATACCAGGAGATGTTTCAACTTGTCCCAAAAAATTCTTAGTATTGTACCTCAAGAAGCAAAAGTCATACCAAATTCTGGCATCAGTTTGGTCTGGACAGCGTTTTCGGATCTCCTTTGCTGCGTCCTTGATGCAACTTAAGCATTCATTGCTGCTAATATCTCCTCTGCATTGGTACAGGCCATAGACTAGGTTCGTAGCATCACCATAGGAGGTAGTACTGAAGATATCTTTAGCAGAAACTGATAATAATTCAGCTAACACCTTTCCAATATTTGCTGATGTTTTAGCATTATTGAATTTGGTTGCATCATTGCAAAAATTGCCCAGAGGATCGACAGACACTGCAGTGCAAATGCAGAAGAGAAGTATGAGAAAAAGACTATAGTGTAAGAAAGCCATGTCTTTTCTTGCATTTCTCCCAAGATTGTAGTACCCTTTTTGTACAAGTTGGCAACTGGTTGTGGATGGAGGATGACGTGGAGAAATAAGTTGACTTGGTTGACCTATTATTGCCTCCTAATTTATGAAGTTGGTTATATTCTAATTATCTATAGCATAATAGGTGAAACCAAAATTTAAAGTCAGTGCGTTCAAAGTGATAATAATTTTACTATATGTATACGTTTTAATTCTTTTTATTCATTTTTGCGCACACACAGTTTGAGCCAAAAGTAATGCGATCAGTAGAATTTTACCTATAGAATCCGCCTATGAGGATAAGGTTTTATACTAGTTATCCAAAGTCAGTACTATTAATTAAGTTGTTTGGCTTGTTGGCTGTTGGTATATGATGGCAGTCAAAAAAGGAGGCAAGTCATTGGCATATTATTGACTTCATTGGCAGCACTGTCCACACTCTACCATCAGTTCAAAAGACTGGAAGAGTCGAGGCCCGATGGCACTGAGGGACCACTGAGAAGCTAATCAGGAAAGAAGATATTTTCCACATTATAAAGCTTTTTTCTTCGGTAATTCAAGCCTAAGAGTCAATTATTGTATCCGATCAAGTTAATCAAGCACAGTAGCATTTTTTATTAGTCATTGAATAACTTGCATTATGTTCAGATGCTTGAAATCCAAGAGAAATCTTAAATGTCTGTAGCGAATCAAAATTAAAGGTTTTTGAATTGTTGTTCATAACGGATGTAGCAACTACGCAATAGAGCTCTGCATCCTTGTTTGTACTTGCTAATGCGGAGTTGGATTTGCCAGCGGTGAAATCCACTGCATTGCACCAATGACCAATCCGTTTAAAGCAACAGACCCTTTTTCCAACCCTTTGTTCTTTCGGCAACTGATTTTACCAATTAATCTCCTAGGTTCCTGCCTGTGTTGAAAATGTCAAGGCCTGGTACATTACCATCATTGAAACAAAATAAATACTAGGTGTAACAACAAACATTAAATTTGATGGGTTCAACTTATAAAACTCTTATCACTAAATTCATTGCACTTTTTAAATTACGGTTTCATAATTTAACATTTGTTGAAATTTTAGTAATTTTTTATACATATTATGTTCCTTCTAAATGATGTGTTTAGTTGGACCTATCATTTGTAATTAAGCTCCATCCACCTCTGCAGCTCGTTATCCAAAGAAATTCTAGGTCATGGACCAAAGGGAGCAATACTCATACCAAGCCCTTTGACATCCGCTTGTAGTGGTAGCAAAATGCTTAAAATAAATTAGTTAACCATCCATATTATCCACTAAAAAATGGATTGGATAATAAACTTAAAAACGGGCCAAATATGGATAAGAATCATATTATCCATTTAGAAAATGGATAACTAATGTGTTTAATTTTTACATTTGTAAAACCTCAAATTGTGGGTTCCTCAAGTAGACTAGAAAATCTCCCAAAAGTGATCATATTCAAGAAGTCATGGATAATATGGTTGTTGGACGGGAAGAATATTTAGCATCTGGGCCTCGTCACAAAGGAGCCCAACTTGTGTAAATTTTATTTTGTAGAGTTAATAGTGGATGGGTCAGTAGATTTAGGCCCAAAGTATATATATATTATTTTATACATGTTTTGTAATAGATTTTTCATTCTTTTGGATAGAACATAACAGATTCAATCGAGAAGCTTCCATCTTCTTCTTCTCTTTATTCTCTTTAAACCTAACTGAGATTTCATGGCGATTTCGCAGATTTTCAAGTTTATTATGGTATCAGAGCGAGGATACACGTAGATCTCGCGCACAGCTTTCGTCCGATGGTACCCTCACACGATTTTGTGGATTTTTTCTTATCTTCATCTCATATGTGCTTCGTCAGATTCATTGTTTTTTTCCTGTTTGCTCTCATTTTGAAGGTTACTCTTCTTCCGGTAGCGAAGAAGTGTGGTAAATCTGAACCTATTATCACTCTTTTGTCTGTTACAATTGGTTTTCCTTGTCCTAGGGTTTTGAATATGTAGATTTTCGTATGAAATTGGCGTGATTCTGTTGTTTTTAATATGACTTTGGGAGATAGTACGAGTTCCTCTTCTACATACTTCCCAGACCCGTCGAGTCCTCTGTTTATCCACTCATCTGATACTCCTGGCACTTCCTTAGTGCCCATACCATTTTCTGGTATGGGTTTTGGGGTTAGAAGAGAAAAATCATAGTCGCTTTGTCGGCAAAGAATAAAATTGCTTTTATACATGGAATCTATCCCAAACCATCTGATAATGCACCAGAATTAAAGTTTTGGAATAGATGTAATAATATGGTGATATCCTAGTTAACTAGTTCTCTATCTCTTGAGATTTCTAAGAGCGTTCAATACTCTGGGTCTGCTAAATGTATTTGGAAGCAACTCGAAAGCAGATATGGTACTGTTAATGGGACCAAAAATATTTGAGATTAAGAAAGAATTAGCTTCCACTTGTCAGGGATCTCTGGATATTGCATCCTATTTTAATAAATTGAAGAGGTTGTCGGATGAATTGGCCTTCATGCGCCAGCATTCTGTAAATCCTTGTAACTGTCCCTTGCAAACGGAATTGGAGGAGGACAAGTTATAACAATTTTTAATGGGACTTAATGAGATATATGTTAGTGTTAGGAGCAATCTTCTTATGAGACAACCATTTCCTTCTCTTGACATTGCTTACAACATATTGCTCTAAGATGAGAGTCAGAGGCATATTAGTTCTACTTCTCAATTCAATTCAGACTCAGCTTCATTCAATGCAATTGTCAACAATTATACCAAGTTTCATCCTCCTCCAAAACAACAGTATAATCAAAAGATAAATTTTTATCAAAGGGAAAATGTTGATCAAGGCAAGGTCCCCATGTTTTGCAAGTACTGTACGAAGCCTGGGCACTTAATTGATAAGTGTTAAAAGCTTCATGGTTTTCCTCCCAATTTCAAGTTCACAAAGGGGAGAAGAATTGCAGCAAATGCTACTGCTGAACTTGAGTTCATTGCTGCTGGGCATAATGCTGATGGTTCTTCTCATTCTAGTTCTTTTGATTCTTCTAAACAGACTTCCATAATTCCTGGATTGTTCATGAAGCAGTACAACCAATTGTTGACTCTATTACAACAGTCTCATGTGTTAGATACTTCTCCTCAGTCTAATCTCATTGCTTCTGCCAATTTTGCTGGTACATTACTCTCTGGTGATCTGTTGAATGTTGTTAGTTCTAGTTCATGCATGCTTTCTCAAATAGTTAATCCAACCTAGATAATTGATTATGGACCTACTGATCACATGACATCTAATAAAGATTTTCTTACTAATCTTACTCTTTTACCTGTTCCTTATCTTGTGTCTTTACCTAATGAATACAAAGTAAAAGTGACCAGCACTAGTTCATTTGCCTTACATCCATTCCTCATTCTTCACAATGTGTCATGACCCAAAATCCACTAAGGGTCGTGATGGCACCGGACACCATTGTCAGGCAAGCCAACGATAAATAACTAGTAACTTCTCGTTTTAAATATTTCTAAAATTACTTCTTTTATATGTTTAAACAATACATAATAAATTCCACTGAATACATAATAAAACATTTAACAATTTTAAATTTCTGAATAAATCCATACACATCCCAGAACCCGGTGTCACAAGTGCATGAGCATTTACTAGGGAATGAAGTAAAAATACAGTAACTGTCTAGAATACAAGGTGGACAGAAATGAAAACACCGTAAAATACTCTGAAGGGGACTCTGCTGGCTGCGGATCGTCTCGATAAATGCAGCTCACCTAAGCCTCCGTATCAACCATGCCGTTATGCCACTAAGCCACTAGCCACATATGAACCTGTGCAACAAAAATGCACAGCAAGTGTAGTATGAGTACGAAAACAACGTGTGCCCAATGAGTATCCCGTCTAATCTCGAAGAAGTAGAGACGAGAGTTCGACTTTGACACTTACTAATGGTCCAATGACAATATAGTAAATATGTTAGGAGATCAGGGAATTTTATAAAACAACAATTATAATTCATAAAGGCAGATAGCAGGTAAACAACTTCCAAAATAATAATGGATTTCCAGAGAATTACTTTTCATTATCTTTATCAATTTATCTCCGACCAGGAAAGGAAAATGACAATATTTATAAATCTCAAGAAACAATACAAACATGCGCATATCACGCCAAGGTCGTACGGACCGATCCAACATAAATGTAAAATGTGCACTGCCGAGGGTCAAACGGTGCGAACCATAGATGCATCTATTACCCCGCTCGGGAATCATCCATGCGACGCGGTCAAAATAAAATAAGCAAACACCCTGCTCACGAATCATACATGCGATGCAGGTACGTATAGAATCACGTATTCAAACAGTTAATCAAGACTTCATCAGGGAACAACTATCCAAGGAAATTCCAATTATCTTTTACAATTCAAGAAAATGAAGCTCAATATTTTAGAAATTCACTTACAAATCCGATGTGATTTAAGCAATTCAAACCGTCAATAGGATTACAAATATTTCCAAGTACAGCTTGCTTTTGGGTCCTACACTACCCGGACAATAGCATAATAGTAGCTACGTACGGACTCTTGTCACCTCGTATGTACGTAGCCCCCACAAATAGGAGCACATAACCAATTAACTCACCTATAGGGACAATTCTCTCTTACAAGGTTAGAAAGGAGACTCACCTCGCTCCAAATACTATATTCTGATTCAAGAACGCGCTCAAACCTCCAATTTATAGTCGAACGATCAAAAACTATTCAAATAGGGTAAGAACTAGTCAATACATGCTCAAAAATTCATATTCTAATTATTAAATCAATTTCCCAACCCTTAATGCAAGGTTCCTAAATTCGTCCCTGGGCCAACGTGCCCGGATTCCGGAAATGTTTTGAAGAAAATTATTACCCATAACCCAAGGATCAAGAATATACGATTTTTACTCTACTCCCTAACAAATTTCATGGTTAAATCTTGTTTTTATCAAATTATAGGTTTTTCATCTACAACCCTTGATTTTCCCTAATTTTCACATGTTAATCTAACCATAATCCATGTATTTAACTTATGATGTGTAGAAATTACTTACCTCTTTGATGATGATGGAATCCCTCCTCAAATGCTCTCAAAAATTGCCTAAGGCCAAGTGGGAAATGAGGGAAATGGGCTAAGTCTCGGAATAAAAAGCCACCGCACCAGATGCAGAAGTCGCATTTGCTACTCTAGGCTTGCAATTGCGATGTCGCATTTGCGACAAAAGCACCGCAAATGCGAAGCCCAGCCTCCCCTGACATGGTCGCATTTGCGACTAAATCCTCGCAAATGTGAAGAGAACGGCATCACAAAAGCGATGGCCCCCTCGCAAATGCGATCCCCCACTCAGCAGCCACAGGTTCGCAAATGCGATCCCCCCCCCCATAAATGCGATGTCGCATTTGTGGCCAAAACACCGCAAATGCGGTCATACCAGTATCAGCAGTCCCATTTCTTAGCAAATCACTCCGAAGCTATCCCGAATCTCACCCGAGCCCTCGGGGCTCCAAACCAGACACCCGTACAAGTCTAAAAACATAACACAGACTTGCTCGATGCCTCAAATCAAATCAAACAATGCTAAAACCATGAATCGCACTCCAATTCAAGCTTAATGAACTTTAAGATTTCAACTTCTACTTTCGGTGTTTAAACTCGTCAAATCACATCCGATTGATCTCAAATTTTGTACACAAGTCATATTTGATATTACAGACCTACTACAACTTCCGGAATCGGATTTCGACCCCGATATCAAAAAGTCCACTTCCGATCAAACTCCTCAAAAACCTTCAAATTTCTATCTTTAGCCAAATGACTCCAAAATGACCTACGGACCTCTGAATTCACTTCTGATCGCGCTCACAATACCAGAATCACCATACGGATCTATTCCTAGACTCGAAATCTCAAACAGACATTGATAACCCTGAAATACACTTCAATCCAAATTTATGAGATTCTTCCAAAAATGGTAACTTCCACAATAGGCGCCGAAACGTTCCCTGGTCTTCCAAAACCCAATCCGGACATACGCCCAAGTCCGAAATCATCATACGAACCTGCTGGAACCTTCGAATCCCGATTCTGAGGTCGTTTACTCAAAAATCCAATCTTAGTCAATTCTTTCAACTTAAAGCTTCCGAAATGAGAATTCTCTTTCCAAATCAACTCCGAATTCCCCGGAATTCAATTTCGATCATGCGTACAAGTCATAATATATGAAGTGAAGCTGCTCATGGCCTCAAACTGCTGAACGACGCGATAGAGCTCAAAATGATCGATCGGGTCGTTACATTCTCTCCCACTTAAACATACGTTCATCCTCGAACGTGCTAAGAACTGCGCTGGAGTTGCCTGAAATCACTATTTAACACCTCGAGCACCTACCCGTGCTACCACAACTCAGCTGGGCACCCTAGTTCGATAAATATGAAGATACCCTTTTTCACTTAGGCAATTAAACCTTAGAGCCCAATTCTAACATCCGGACTTCTCTGCTAGGCATGTTCCAACACACGCTGACCGAATCAATAACTACACGCAGCACCAAAACATGACTGTATTCCTTAGCTAAATTCACACCTTGCACCACTTTACTCACAGGACCACAATAACATTCTTTAATCAGTTTAGTTGAAATTCCATGAATCTGATGCTCCCATTGCACCTCATGACATATATAGGTCTTGCTCTAACTCTTACAATACCGCCACAACGAAAGAGATGTGTAGAAATTCATAACTAACTGCTGAATCAACAACTCATTGGGTCTATACTCCTGTCCGGAACCATCACCTTATTCTGAACCAGATAATGGTCTTTGCTCCATAATATACTTCATATAATCAGATTGTAATGATCCTAAGTCCAATGATCTCGTCTCACCCCGTACGAACTGTTCAGGTAATAAGCCACCCCGGACATGATCAAAAAGTCTCATATGTCATCACAATGTGCCAATAGGCTACCAATTCGAACATGATACACAAAGGAAACGAACTCTGGAAAGGAAATCCAATTACCCCGCTCGGGAATCATACATGCGACACGGTCAACATAATTGAACAGACACCCCGCTCGCGAATCATACATGTGACGCGGGCACACAGCTAATATGAGTTTTCCTCAGAAAATAGGAAACAAAACACATAAAAATAGGTATAGGGAACTGTACTCAACATCACACTATTGCGGCGTGCAACCCGATCCAAATAACATACCCATGACGGCGTGCCACCTAATCCACACATAGAATTCACATAAGGAGATATACATCGATCTAAATTTATCATTACAACAAGAGACCGAATATCGGTCACAAGCACGCTAGGTGCATAATACCATTCCCTGGGGAGACATATAACGCAATAAGCTACAAACTCAAGCACAACTGAGGTGCGATATACGATCTGAATCTCAAGAGCCATCCTGCTCATACAATATCATCTCTACACAGAACCTCAACACATAAAAAATTCACCAAGCCGTCTCACAACTCACACGGTGCGATATATCATTACATGAAATAAATGACGACGAAATAACACCCCGACTACTCTTCCATAAGGAGCGCATTGCTGAAATAAACACATCAGGCCTGATATAGAGCCCATATTGACATCTAAATCCATCCACCGACCTTAAGCTGATTCTGATCGCACTGAACCAGGCTAATAACCTTTCAAAGGTCCATAATCACCCCCATTTTCGCATAACACACAAGAACAACCATCATAACCGGAGTAATCCTCCACAGTCTGCAACCCAATAAATCGAGTGCCCTTCAGGCATAAATTCTCAAATTAACGATATCACCACAATCTTCATGCTTGGTTTAACTTTTCAATCAATCAGATGACTACATGCCACACTTATATAACTTTCCCGTGGGGCACGTTCCCCCAACCTTCTGTAATAGACAACAAGTATGTGTATCTATACCACCAGCTGCACTAACGCTGAGAAAGCATTCAAGAATCCATAACCAAGATGCAGAGCCTTTTTCACAAAACACCGATCTCAGGTGACGCTGAAGACGATACCCACTTACTTAAAACATCGAAACTCCTTTACTGCTCATCCGAGCTCATGACATCCTTGTCAAAACCGAACTGCAACCTTGATCCTCACTTCAAATTCCATACCACTCACTGCACCTAATATGCCAATATACGATAGAACATGATTTTCATCATAACTCCGTAACCACTAATAGATTAACACTTCATCATATAAAACTTTTTACTTAACTCACTTCAGGAGAACCATAGCAACGCACAGGTGAATTCTCATAACCTTAGAATATGCAAATCTCTAAGTAGTGGTCTAAGACACAATAGCACTTCCGGGATCCGCCTACACATGACAGGCCATAACAGTGGAATACTTCACATCAATTACGGTGGCCGACAAGCCTCATATGTACCGTCACAAATTACTTGCATAACTTGATCACGCTGAAGGAACTGATCACAACTACTAATATACTAACTCAACTATGGCTAACCAATCTATCTTCTTCCAATTTATCCTTGATTGCCTTAGAAATAATAATAACTCCATTCAACACATAACACACTCCATCCGCACTCATCCCGAGTGACCTTGAATCATGAGATCATGCTGTCTCAAATCCCACGAACCATTTCATATTTCCCAAATGCTACACCGCAAGTCAAAACATCATAGAATATTATGGACCTCTTCTCATAAGCTACTACAAAAGCGTGATTCTTAACCGTACCTATAGGATCAAAATCATTAGGCACCAAACTTTACCCCTTTGAATCCACTAGGACCGTTGTTGAGAGCCACCTGCTCTGACTTGGCCCCGAATATAATCAACTCTATGAATCTTCTAGCACATGAATACCGTCTCGACGAAGCATCCAACAGAATCACTTCCCTTGAAACCCGTATATATACAAGGCATAAATTCTGAATCCTTCCCCAAGTCTGATTAAGGCCAACCATAGCACACCTTTAACAATCCCTTTGCTTAAATTACTACTTATGTTCTTTTCCCGTAGCTGAAATAACCTATCAATATGCTACTAACCAGAAACCTCACAAGTAGTTAACCATGCAACCCCATCATAAGTGGTGGGACTCTCCCACTTAGCTTGAAGCCACTATTACACAACTCTGGAATTTACCAGGATTCGTTATCTCTTATAGACATAACCTCGTGCAATTAAACCACCAGATTCCTTGAAATCCTTCCATTAGCACTTCATGAACACCCTGAATTTCCATCAACATTCACATATTCAACCTCTTACCGTAATAGCCAATAAAATCCTCCGCAGAAGCTTCGCCAACCACACGACCGCTAACCTGCTCACAAGGAATAATCCACCTGTGGAAATCACTTTCCGACATCTTCCAATACTGTTGCACGAGGTACAATAACTAAGACATCAATAACCTATCTTGAGTCCGAGCTCACTCTCTAGTTGTACAAGTCCATTCACCCCTCGTGGACATCAATTATATATGCGGCAACATCCTTCCGATTCAAAGTTACGTTGTATCCTTCTTCATTTCAAGTAGCTCCTTTCCGTTATATAAAATCTCCTGTCGCATAATAGCTCATAGTTCAAATTAGATCTGTAGACCCCAATCATCAATCACTAAAATCCCAAGTCACTGCAAACTCTCCTTAAGGTGCGTAGTCATCCTAACACAAAGCCCATATGCAACTCCGCCACTCTCCCACTTTGGCGGAACTCACCCCTCTAATCGACCACTCGACCTTTGCTTCTTATACCTGACCTTCTAGAAATTTTAACCACCACCTGACACTCCCTACATGTCCTTCCTCATCCTTTATTGCTCAGTTGTTGCCTTAATAAAATCTATCTTCGTAGCACTTGAACCCACAAATCACTACTAACTTTAAACATTTCCGGAGATCATCTTTCTCGAGCCGTCGACATTAGAAAAACCGATTCAATCCTGAACCACCGCACCCCGTGATATCCAACCGTCGTTTCTCCAATATTATTTCACAATACCCTACCCCAAGGGCAAATTGCAGAAGACCATAACACCGGCGAACTTAACACATACAATTGAGGACGACGATACTACATTGCAGATGAAAATTCCACCGCTCGAAAATACCAAGTCTTGTTACTCCGTCAAACCAAACTTGAACATTTATAGCTCGATTGCCTCTCTTCCGCCGGGAAATAAAATTTTGAATTTCTGAATCTTGCATTGAGTAAACATCCTTTCAAGTCATTCACTGCTTCAACGCATAGACAAACACTCCACCATTACACCAATATTGTGTGATAACCATGCACGAATTGTCATAACAATTAATACCAAATCTCAAAACCTTAGGTAATACTGAAACTAAGCTGAAATAACAGAACGACCTTCCGCAAGGCAACGCCAATAGCCCGATCAAATACGTAGGGAGGAACATCCCGCACCACATCTGTAGTACCATTACATTTTCTTAATTCTTGATTTATAATAAGTGTTTCACATCGCATAAGATTGAGTAGGAAAGAAACAAAGTGCATAAGACTCAAAGGAATCAAACTGCACGATGAGGAATCAAGAAGGAAAGTGCTCCTAACAGTCCTGTAGCCTATCAAAGATAAGTACAGACGTTTCCGTACCGATCCACAAGACTCTACTAGACTCGCTCATGACTCGTGAGACCTAAGGGAACCTAGGGCTCTAATACATGTTGTCACGATCCAAAATCCACTAAGGGTCGTGATGGCGTCTAACGCCATTGTCAGGCAAGACAACGACAAATAACTAGTAACTTCTCATTTTAAATATTTCTAGAATCACTTCTTTTTACGTTTAAACAATACATAATAAATTCCACTGAATACATAATGAAACATTTAACAATTTTAAATTTCTGAATAAACCCATAGACATCCCAGAACCCGGTGTCACAAGTGCATGAGCATTTACTAGGGAATGAAGTAAAAATACAATAACTGTCCGGAATAAAAGGTGGACAGAAATGAAAACACCGTAAAATACTCTGAAGGGGACTCTGCTGGCTGCGGATCGTCTCGATAGATGCAGCTCACCTAAGTCTCCGTATCAACCATGCCGCTATGCCACCAAGCCACTAGCCACATATGAACATGTGCAACAAAAATGCACATCAAGTGTAGTATGAGTACGAAAACAACATGTACCCAATGAGTATCCCATCTAATCATTAAGAAGTAGAGACGAGAGGTCGACTTCGACACTTACTAATGGTCCAATGATAATATAGTAAAAATGTGAGGAGATTAGGGAATTTTATAAAACAACAATTATAATTCATAAAGCCAGATAGCAGGTAAACAACTTCACAAATAATAATGGATTTCCAAAGATTTACTTTTCATTATCTTTATCAATTTATATCCGGTCAGGAAAGGCAAATGCCAACATGTATAAATCTCAAGCAACAATACAAACATGCGCATATCATTCCGAGGTCGTACGGCCCGATCCAACATAAATGTAAAATGTGCACTGCCCAGGGTCGAACGATGCGAACCATAGATGCATCTATTACCCTGCTCGCGAATCATCCATGGGATGCGGTCAAAATAAAATAAACAAATACCCTGCTCGCGAATCATACATGCGTCGCAGGTACACATAGAATCACATATTCAAACTGTTAATCAAGACTTCATCAGGGAACAACTATCCAAGGTAAATCCTATTTTCTTTTTATAATTCAAGAAAATGAAGCTCAATCTTTTAGAAATTCATTTACTAATCCGATATGATTTAAGCAATTCAAACCGTCAATAGGATTACAAATATTTCCAAGTACAGCATTGTAAGCACGTGATTTTTGCCCTATATGAGAATTACTCCCAAAAAATTCAAAAAGAAAATGATTTTTCCTTGGTGTGCAATTTTGTGATATTTTGTGATATTTTGAATAATTATTTGTATTTGTCTGTGCGTGTTTATTTGCTAAATTAATAAAAAATACAAAAATATGTCGCATTTTGTGTGTAGGATTTAATTCTACAATTGTTAGTAATTAAATTTGTTTTACAAAAATTAAAAATTACAAAAATAGGCATCTTTTACATTTTTAGCATTTAATGTCCAAATATACAATTTTACGCTTAATTATTACTTAATTGCGCGTTAATTATTATTGGGAGTTAATTTGCGCCTTTATAACTTAATTTAATTCTTAATAATAATTTAAGTATTTTTATAATTTAGTTTTTAGAAAAATAAAAGAAGAAAAGAGAGCGAAAATATAAAGAAAGTCGGAATTGGGCCTCTTCTTCGATTTCAAGCCACAGGCCCAAAAAAATGGCCCAATCTTCCCTACGACACAGTCCATTTCGAACTGGGTCGACCCAGTCCATGACCCAACACCCCTATTATCTTACAAACAACACAAAACAAATAAAAAGAAAGATGAAAACCCTAAAAAATACCTAAACCATCCGCCCCCCCTTATTCTCCTTCTTCTTCCTCAAGCTCCCCTCCCTAGCATCAATGGCTGCCCCTCCATCCTCAACACCCAAACCACCACCTTACGACCAGCAGTCCACCATCGTCATCCTCCTGCTCCAACGACCACCCACTTCACCTTCTTGTAAAGATGCTAACTTTGTGTTGAGATCTTTCAAGAACCCATCGTCTTCTTCATCCTCGTCATCGCGCACAACGCAGCGTTGTAGCTGCTGCTTCACCTTCTTCTTCGTCACCTCCCCACCTCCAAGCTCCTTATCGACACACACGCACACAGCCGCGTCAACACACTCACACGAGCACATCCTCCCCCGCCATGCTTGTTGCTCGTAACCCATGTTGCTGCCTCGTCGTGGCAGCTGCGCCGGCTTCCTCCGTCGTGCTGCTGTCGGCGTTTCTGTTGCTGCTGCTACCGCTGCTGGGTCGCCTCTGCTGGGTCGCCGTTGCTGCTCCGACGCTGCTGCGTGCTGCTGCTCCGATGCTGCTGCGTGCTGCTGCTAGCGACTGCCATGGCCAACCTTCAGGTTTGTTCGAAGTTGCGACATGCCCAGCTCGGGAAACAGATTCATGGGCTGATTTTAAAGTTGGGGTCGTCAAAATAGTCCATACATAGTTCAAGTTTGTCGTTCGTTGTTCGTCGTTTCATTTCCGGTTAGTTGGTTTTTGAGTTTTATTTTTCGTCCGTATTTCGTTGTGATATTTCTCGAATCTAAAATCGATGAATGCTCGATTCTTGTTTTGTTCATGTTTATCGTTGAATTAATTTTTTTTAAGTTTGTTCATGTGTTTTGTTGTTTTAATTTTCAGATTCAAATGGAAACTTAATTAGTTGTTTTTTTTTCATGTTTATTTCATGTTAATTTTATTTATTTTTTGTAAAAAAGGGAATTGTTAGTTTAATGTTTGTTAGATTCAAATTGAAGTTTAAATTAATTGTTTCTTCAATTTATTTCATGTGTTTTATGTATTTTTAGAAATTGTTAACATTGTTTAAATCATGTGAATCCGTTATGTTTTGTTGTTTAAAAATAGATTTAATTCATGTTCATCTTTGTTTGAAGTTCGTTTTTAATTTAGTAATTTAATGTGAAGTTAATGTTTTGCTTCTTAATTTTGGATCATATATCTTTGTTATAATTTTGGTTGGATTTAATTGACTATTTGAAGATTAGTAATTTGAATATGTTTATTTGTTTTGTTTAAGTTTAATTCGAAGTTTGAACAAAGTTTGTTTGTTATTTTTATTGAATATTTTCATTCATGTTCATACTTTGTTTGGTTGATCTTGAATCCGAAATTTGTATAGTTTGATTTCTTATTTATCTTTTATGATATTTCTTGAATTTGTCTCATAATCTTGTTTAAGTTTAATATAGGAATTGTTTGTTGTAATGTTGTTAAAGTTGATTTTAAGTTTAATATTATTGAATTTAGAAATCTGAATATACTTGTTTGTTGTTGTTGTTGTTAAATCTGAAAATAGGTTTGTTTGTTGCTAAAATATTGTTCAATCAAATTTTAGTTGTTCTTTGTTGTTCAATTTGTGTTCATATGATTTGTTGTTGAAATCATGTTCATGTGATTTATTGTTGAAATGTTGAAGAATTCATGTTCATGAGATTTGTTGTTTGAATTCGTGTAGAAATTGGTCATGTTGGCTATATTTTGGTTGAGTTTGATTAATTGATTTGTTATAGCTGATAGGGTAGTTTGGTAATTTGCAGTACGTTCAGGGGTAGTTTAGTAATTGCAATAAGGTCGGAGGGGTAGTTTAGGAATTGTACATTTTTGTAATTTTTTATGTGAAGCATGGGGAACAAATTGTAATGGGATGGGTTGTGATATAGTTGTTTAATATAAAGGGGGGACAAGACAAAATTTAGTGGGAGGAATCTTGCATTATTTTATGTTAGGCATGGGGGACAAAATATAATGGGGTGGTGTGATATGCTTATTTAATGTAATGGGGATGAGTGGGAAGATAATGGGTTTGGTAGAGAAAATGGGTTGATTTTAATTGATTAAAAGATTTATGGGTTATGGGATATAAGTAGAAGTCTTGAAATCAGATTAAAAGGACAGATAGAGATAGAGAGAGAAAAAATTTAAGAGAAAGAAAAAATTCCGAAAAATATTTAAGCTTTCAAAAATAAAATAAAAAACTAAAAAAAATATTCTGCTTTCTTTCATTGTTTGAAATCAGAATTAATTGTTGTTTCATGAAAGCTTGAAGCTTTTGTTTTTGGGATTACTACTCCACCGGTCTGTTACTGGGTTGTTACTGTTGCTGGGCAGTTGTTGTTGTTGTATTGTTATTACTGTTGCTGATTCTCATCTTCATTTTCTTTTGCTTCCAATATCAGGTACACAACTGACACGCTGATTATTGTAAACTGAAACAGGAAGCATGAATACGAAAAATGAAGAATTGAAGTTCTAAATTTATTTTGAATTATATTCTTAATTTTATTTGTATATATAAATTATTTAGCTTACAAAAATCGGAATCATGTAGCTATTTAATGTATATATAGTGGAATATCCAACGATAGCTTAACGGATGAACTATCTATATATTGTTTAAAAATAAATAAATGGTGCAGTAACTCCGTCTAAGTTAAAAATCAAACGAATAGACCATTTCGGAACTTGTAAGAAAATTGTTTAGTTAAATAATATTGGTTAATTCCAGCATGTAATTGTTTTAGATTAAAATTAGATTGCCAAGTAAATAAATAAATGATGTAGTAACTCCGTCTAAGTTAAAAATCAAACGAATAGACCATTTCGGAACTTGTAAGAAAATTGTTTAGTTAAATAATATTGGTTAATTCCAGCATGTAATTGTTTTAGAATTAAAATTAGATTGCCAAGTTTTTTTTTTTAATTTGACAAACTGAGAACATGCCTAGTATAATATAATTAGGTAGTAATACGTGAGCCTGTGCCCGTATTGGCAACGGACTGCTTTGCTTGTATCATTTTTCAGAATTTACGAATCATATTCGAAACTCAACTATAACAATTCAAGCATGTAAATAAATTAAAACCTTTTCTCTTTCATTTTTGTAGAGACAATTTTAATAGAAAATGTAGGCACTTTAGGATTATCCTGATAAAAATAAATGAGATGAGCCTCGCCAAATAAAACGCACAAATTGCGGGGCCCTCGATAAATGTTTAATTAAAATTACTTAGACTTCGGGATGAGCCGTTTAGCAAAATTCCACGGCCTTACCCAGAAATAATAATACGATAATTGCTTCAGGCGTGCATTTTAATAATCTTACCTTCTTAAATTCGGGTGCGCATTTATGTGACCCAAATCCAAATCTCAACGGAGTCGGAATGTATTAACAACCATGGGCGCATTGATTGTGACATGGTTCGAAATGCATTTTTACAATGTTGCAATTCCATAAAAAATAAATAATAATAAAAGCGGTTTTAAACTTAATGAAAGCACATAAGTAATAACATGTAATAAATCAGATATCTAGCCATTATAACAATTTAAGCGACCGTGCTAGAACCACGGGATTCGAGGGTGCCTAACACCTTCCCTCGGGTCAACAGAATTCCTTACTTAGAATTTCTGGTTCGCAGACTTCATTTGGAAAGTCGAATATTTTCCTCGATTTGGGATTCAAGATAAACCGGTGACTTGGGACACCAAAAGCCAAACCTTTCCCAAGTGGCGACTCTGAATTAAATAAATAATCCCATTTCGAATATTGTCACTTAAATTGGAAAAACTCCCTCGCGCATTTAACCCTTCGGGGCGGGCGCGCAAAAAGGAGGTGTGACAGCTCTGGCGACTCTGCTGGGGATTAGAACCCAGAACCACTGGTTCAGGGTTCAAGAATTCGAGCTTAGAATAATTGTTATATTTGGCTTTATTATCTGATCTTTATTACATGTTTTGGCATAACGTGCTAAATGTTGTCTTTTACCGCTTTGATATTATCTGAACTGTATATAAACTGTGCCGAAACCCTTCTCTTCTTACCTCCGGGGAGAAGCTCGCTGGTCGAGACTCCCTATTCTGTTAGTGTCAATACCTGAAATAAGAAAGAGGTCGGACAAGTTACAAAGCCGGACGATCTCGCGGGTCCCCGGTACGTAGCCCCCTCCTCGACTCGAGTTGTCCGCTCGGGTACACAGTCTAGAACATATACCCAGGTTATAAACCTAGTATAACAAAACCGCATGCCGGATCCCTAGTAGGAACGCTTATTTGCATCATGTCGCATTTGACATAGGGGACTCAACACAGGGGTTGGGTCCGTCTAGGACAGGCAACCTGAAATGAAAAGACCATCTTGCTGCATCCCGTCTATTTTGCGCATTTATTTGCTTCAGATCTGCATGCTGACCAGTTTCTAAAAAAAAGGGGAAAAATAGCAGCGTAGGGAGATAATTTCTTATTTTTTGGAAAAATAAAACCAATGTACAAGTAGTATCAAAACCTCGCCGGAATTTTCTTTTTTAAAAAAAAAAGAAAAGAAAAAATGAAAACAAAATTTGTCTTCTAGTTTGATTTAATAAAAAAACATATAAAAAAATTTCCTTTTAATCACTTTCAAAATCAAAAAAGGGGTATTTATTTAAAAAAAAAAAGGGAGAAAATTCAAAATTCAAAAAAAAATATTGTTTCATTTGTAGTATCTCTTTAAAAGATTTTCGAAAATTTCAAAAAAATAAAAGTGTGAAAAGAAGTTTAAAATTCATAAATATTTCCTTAGTCTTTTTTCAAAAATAAAAAATATATATATATATAGATCCAGAAAAATATTTTTTCTTCTTTTCTTTAAAAGATTGTAGTCAGAAGGGGTTTAGTTTATTTACTCTACGCCTGATCGGACCGAACTACGCGGGTCTGATTCTCACCGGATGTGAGATACGTAGGCAAACCTCATCGGTTCCGACCCCAATTTTAAAAAAAATCCAAAAATATTTTCCTTTAGTTCCTTCTTTATAAATCTTTCCTTAGAAAATGCAAAAAAAAAAAGAAATAAAAAATAATATAGAAGTTTTCTTTAAACTCAAATAAAAAAAATATAGTTTCCTTATTTCTAAAGTCTTTCATACGAAAAAATGAAATAAGAATTAAAAATCAGCAACAAAAATCCAAAAAAATACTCTTTTCTTTTTAGTCTTTCTTTTGTAAATGTCCATAAAAAAAATATTTGAAAAATTGAATTCCAAAAATATTAGGGCTTTTCTTTAGAAGTGCTTTTGTAAATAAATAAAAGCTCAGAAATTCCACATCATTTTCTTAAAAGTCCCTCTTTCAAAAAATTTAAGAGGCAACATCATAAATCAAAAAATATATATATTCTTTCTTCCATAGAAAAAGGTGAAACAAATAAAAAAAAATCATCAACCAAACACATTTTTCTTTTTTGTTTAAAAAAAAATCCAAAGTTCAAGTCAAAAGCAAATAAATTTTTTAGAAGTCTTTAAAAAATAAAACAAAATCAAAATAAAATAAAAAATTCTTTCTTCTTTTAAAGCATTTCTTTCAAAAATTCAAAAAAAAAGGTTTAGTTTAGTTACTCCATTTTCGATTCCCGAACTACGCAAGATCTGATTCACGCGGCATCGTGATACGTAGGCAATCCTCATCGGATCCGGTCACATTTTTAACTGCAAATAATAAAATAAAATAAAAACAAAGAAAGAAAATGGTGATAAATAAAAGAAAAAGCCTAAGGAGAAGCCAGAATGACACATGTCTTTGTTGCAAGCATGTAGAAACTCCCCTGACTGTATAGGTGCATCACACCCAATGTGAGATTACCTGTCTGTTATTTGTTTTAAACTAACCGTCATGTTTGCTGATAAGTTCAGGTTCCTAGAAAAGTGGTTTGGTTTTGTGGTAATCTGGCCTCTCATACGTACTTCACGAGATCAAAAGGAAACGTTCAGCCACCCGTCGTTAAATCAAGAGGAATTGCTCATACATATTTCACAAGGTCGAAGGGAAGTGTCGAAATGTCTTCAGAAATTCCTCTGCCAACGATTCCTATTTCGGAGGAAAGTTCAATCTCAGTCATCCCAACTTCTGAGTCAGCAACTGTCGAGGAAAATAGGATTCTGCGTCTCCGCATGATGGAAATGTGGGACGCCTGGGCCAATGGAAAAGAGCCACCAAGTGCGATCCCTGGATTCCCTGAGCTTTTTCCTAGGGCAAGTGGGACCTCCAACATCCCCACAAGTTATCCAAATACCCCACTGGGATTTCCTACCATCTCAACCTACTTTACTGGAACACCTTCTGAGTCTCGCCCCCAGGTGTTAGCTACCGGAGCGGTTTCAAACATATTCACTGCTCCACCTTGTTCATCCACGGCACAACCTGTTTTACCCAGGAATAACTTCGATTCATCATCCTTCACATTTCAAGCACCACCTCTTCCATTGGAACCTAGTCAGTTCACTACCAACGCTTACCCTCAGCCGTCTCGGTACGAGTTTATCGCAGGACAGGAGAAAGCCGAGAAAACGCCTGAACAAGAGGAAATGACCAGAAAGATGAGGAGTATGGAACAGAGTCTCAAAAGCATACAAGGCTTGAGCGGACAGAAAAGTGTATCCTATGCCGATTTATGCATGTTCCCTCATGTGCACCTGCCATTGGGATTCAAAACCCCAAAATTCGAGAAGTACGATGGGCATGGTGATCCTATTGCTCATCTCAAAAGATATTGCAATCAGCTGCGGGGAGCCGGTGGAAAGGAAGAACTACTCATGGCCTATTTCGGAGAAAGTCTGGTTGGCATCGCATCTGAGTGGTACATGGACCAGGATATGTCTCGCTGGTACATCTGGGATGATCTTGCTAGAGATTTCGTCAGGCAATTCCAGTACAACGTCGATATTGCTCCAGATAGGAACTCTCTGACAAATCTAAAGAAGAAACCCTCAGAAAATTTCAGAGAATATGCAGTTAAGTGGCGCGAACAAGCTTCAAGAGTGAAACCTCCAATGGATGAGATAGAAATGGTCACTGTCTTCCTGCAAGCCCAAGAGCCCGATTACTTTCAGAACATGATGTCGGCCATGGGAAAACCTTTTGCAGAGGCCATTAAAATTGGTGACATGGTAGAACACGGTTTGAAAACAGGTAGGATTTTAAGTCAGGCATCCATTAGAGCAACCTCCCAAGCCATCCAAGGTGGATCCGGAGGGATGGCAAAGAATAGGACAAGAGAAGAAACAACCATGGCAGCATCATGGGGAAAAAGATACCGGGCCCCTAGACCTGTGTTCTCTGAAATAACCCCTCAACACTACTATCCTCATTCTGATATGGTCTATGCTCCACCACTTTATGCGGTTATGAACGCTCAACCTTTCAGCCGACCGCAACCACAGGCTAACAGAAATCAAGCTCCACCTCCTAGAAGTCAGCCTCCTTACCGAAACCGCTACAATCCTCGGCCTTCCCAAAATAACTTCCGTCCTCGGGAACCACCCAGGAGACCCAACTATACACTAATCGGTGAACCCTACTCCGCCCTATTCCCTAAGCTTGTCCAGATGAATTTGTTGCAACCCATACCACCAAACGGGCAAAACCCAGAATCACCATCATATCAGCGGGGTGTCAGGTGTGCATACCATTCAGAGGTAGAAGGGCACGATACAAACGACTGTTGGACATTGAAACAAGCGGTAGAGAATTTGTTAGAGCAAGGGAAAATTGTGTTGAAAGACGAGGATGTCCCAAATGTGACCAATAATCCGCTGCCCGCCCACAACAACGGGCCAATGATTGGGATGATTTGTGAAGACAAGGAATTTGATCCGGCACTTAAGGCCATAATTGCTATTGCTAAAACAGAAAGGAAGCCCAAGGCCACCCCGAAGCAAGAGAAAGGGGAAAAGAAGAGTAAAATCACCGAGACTGAACCAGAAAAGAAAATTGATGTATCCAAGCAGACCTATATGGTATGGGGGACAATTAAACCACCTCGGCTGAATGAGCCAGTGGTTATTGGACGCATACCACAGAAGCCAAAGTACAGTAAAGAGGAAAATGATAAGGTGTTCACGCTCGAAGAGAGCAAGGGAACATGTGAGGCGATGAGGTATAAGTTATGCGAAACACACATGGTCCAGCCAGGAGAGGGCACTAGCACCGCTGAGGTATCGTACATGGGACCAAGCACCAAGCTTCAAAACTGGAAGGCTACGCCATTCCTGATCAAACGGAAGTCCTAATGGACCTGTCCTGCCACTTTCTCTGCATCACGAGCTACCCCAGGGTGTGACTCAGATGTTTTCTTTAGATTCCTGTTTTTAATTTCCTGAATGTCAACCTTTATTTTTATATCTTCCCAAAATTCCAAGAAATGAAATCATGTTTCATTGCTCAGTTTCTTTTTCAAGAGATCTGCTATATTTTCTTTTTTTTTGTTCTCTTCAATTCTGATGATGCAGCTTTAAATAACATGACATGCTTGCGGACTTCATGCCCAGATCCCGAGAACTCCGTCAGACTTCAAATAATGAGTCAAAATTTGAAATATAAAGAATTGGAGAAAATAGGGACAACTAAAGAAAATTGGTTCATGGTTTGGAAAATGACCGTCACTAAAGCAGAGTTTGAGGACAGTAAATGGGTTTAGATCCGTACGGAATGTTAACCTTAATGACTGCGGTTTGTCACGAGCAATTGTACCGACAAAGAAGGGTCCATACGTCATTGGAAAATATTTCCAAGAATAGCATTTGTATCTAGGTGACGTCGAAAGAAATGACGCCGACCCCGCTTTGAAAGCAGATGCAGTACTATGCCTAAATCGCTCCGGCGATGTCTTCGCACAGTTTGAGATGACGAAGGCTTTCATTCTCGCTACCCAAACACTATCAACCCTTTGCAAACCCATTTGAGCTGGTTACTCTTCTTTGATTACCCTCTTTGGAACCTGAAAATATTATTAAAAATAAAATGAAAGAAAAAGAGAAATTGAAATGAAAAAGACAAATAAAAAAAAGGGAAGAATAAAGAATTAGAAAAAAAAATAAGAAAATATATATATATATATATATATATATATATATATATATATATATATATATAAGAAAGAAAAAAAAGATACAATGAAAATGAGAAAAGGAAAAGGAAGTGAAAAACAAAGTAAAGCAGAAAAACAAAAAGAAATTCCAAAAAAAAGTGGCCTGAACTACGTCTGACTTGATTCCGAAAGGATACGTAGGCAACCTCTCCCTGGGGTTCAGTCACACCAAAATAAAAATCCAAAAAGTTCCCCAAAAGTGAGATTGGGGCAGAAGTTATAATGGTTCGGCAATGATCCCGCCCAAAAGGTTCCAAAGTTGTAGTTCAATCCCGATTCTTTTCACCCCAAACCTTGTCCAAGTCCTTCTGATCAATCGGCAAAGACAGGAAAGTGGAAAACATCATTGTTGGAATGTGATAGAAATCAAATCGAGAAGAATAAAGTGAGAAAGTCTTATCGGTGAAAACCTTCGGGCACCATGAGGCGATGAGAGTAGAGAAATAAAAAATGAGAGAGGTCGATTAGCGAAAACCCGCAAAGGGCGTGGTCGACCGGAAAAAGGATACTTCATCACTGAAAGTCCTGGAAAGGTTCTCCGGTTTAGAAACCCAGATCAATAGGTTCATGAGAAGCTGGAGTTTGATACGGATCGGACATCCAGTCCAAAAGGCATGTCATGTCAGTTTGAAGCCAGCATGCACTCTAGATAAGTCCTTTTCCCCCGAAAGGGACACTTCTCTTTAAACTCATATGCTTTCCTTTTGCATAGTTTTCTTTGAATCCCTTTCGATCTAACTCTGATTCCGTAACAATTACAAAGAAAAGGTGGCAGAACCGGTTTCACAGGGCCCCGCCTGGCAAGAGTCAAAGAAAATGCGCGGCCTCAGTAGTGCGTCAGTCCCATCCCGACTGACCATGGTAGTTGATTTGCTTCCAAAGTAAAGACTTCGAAAGAAAAGAAAAGCCTACAAAGGCAAAAATAAGTTGGAAAGGTTAAGTCCCACGCGGTTAGCCACTGCAGTTTAGGTTTGAGGATCAAAATCCCTGACACAAAATCGACAAATCCCCACAGGGTCTCCCTTTGTAAAAATCCCAGTCTCCCTTGTAAAAATCCCCCAAAGAGTCTGCCCAGCAAATCCCCAACAAGTCTGCCTTGTACAAATCCCCACAGAGTCTCCCCAATAAAAAATCCCCACTGAGTTGGCCTCGTAAAGAATCCCCAAGCAGAATGGGATGAAAGAACCAAAGCCTTACACGAA
Source organism: Nicotiana sylvestris (assembly GCF_000393655.2). Taxonomy (NCBI): domain Eukaryota; kingdom Viridiplantae; phylum Streptophyta; class Magnoliopsida; order Solanales; family Solanaceae; genus Nicotiana; species Nicotiana sylvestris. The sequence goes on from NC_091065.1 coordinate 51,072,167, forward strand.
CAAATCATCACAAATCCGGAAATGCGAGTCTGATCAGTTTAAAACGGATCGCCTGTGAATCCAATCAATGGCAAAGTTTTTCAACAGGAATTAGTCCAAGACCAAGCAATTGGAACGATCAAGGCCACCGAATCAACCACCGTTTTCAAACTGACAATTTTTCTTTGCTTAGGAAAATTGAGACAGGTGGCAATCCAAAGCAACCATGCAAGAAGCAGGTTAGCCCAAAAGAAATGAAGCGCGCGAGCGTCGAAACAGCTTTGCAGCAGGAAAACGACCAAAAGTAAGTTTCCCCGGAATTCTTTCATGCATTTTTTAAATAAATAATAAAAAAATAAAAAAATAAAAAAATAAATATATATATATATATATATATAAAGGAAAACAAAAGAAAAGAAAGAAGACAAGAAAGAAAAATGAAAATCCCCAGAAGAAAAACAAATCAGGGTAACATAGAACTTCATTCCTCAACTATCCCGGTATAAACCACGGATCTCCCTGGCATCACCCAAGGAGCTTTTTCTATCCAAATCCCCGGCATAACCCGAGGACTCTTACCTTTTCCCGGCATAACCCGATGAATCTTTCCGGCATAACCCGATGAATCTCCCGGCATAACCCGATAAATCTTCCCGGCATAACCCGATAAATCTTCCCGACATGATCCGATGAATCTTTCCGGCATGATCCGATGAATCTTTCCGGCATGACCCGATGAATCTTCCCGGCATGACCCGATGAATCTTCCCAGCATGATTTGATGACTTCCCCGGCATAACCCGAGGACTCTTACCTTTTCCCGGTATAACCCGATGAATCTCCCGGCATAACCCGATAAATCTTCCCGGCATAACCCGATAAATCTTCCCGGCATGATTTGATGACTTCCCCGGCATAACCCGAGGACTCTTACCTTTTCCCAGCATAATCCAATGAATCTTCCCGGCATAACCCGATGACTTCCCCGGCATAACCCGTGGACCTTTTCCGGCATAACCCGATGAATCTTCCCGGCATGACCCGATGAATCTTCCCGGCATGATCCGATGAATTCCCCGGCATAACCCAAGGACTCTTACCTTTTCCCGGCATAACCCGATCTTTCCTGCATGACCCGATGAATCTTCCCGGCATAACCCGATGACTTCCCCGGCATAACCCGTGGACCTTTTCCGGCATAACCTGATGAATTTTTCCGGCATAACCCGATGAATCATTCTGGCATAACCCGATGAATCTTTCCGACATAACCCGATGACCTACCGGCATAACCCGAGAACTCTTTCCCTTTTTTCCGGCAAAACCCGACGAATTTTTTTGGCATAACCCGAACAGTGTCTAGCATAGCCTGGCAATCCTCCCAATTTAGGGCTCCGATCCCTAAGTTGAGCAAGTTTCCATTTAGCCAGCATTAGGGCTCCAACCCTGAACTAAGCATTTTTTCTGTTAGCCGACATTAGGGCTCCAATCCCTGAGTTGCGCTTTGTAGATTAGGGTTTTTTCCAATCCCCTCATCAATGCTGTAAATTTTCATGACAATTAACTCACGAAATTTTCCTAGTGAAACTGGGGCAGAAATTTCGTTTGTTTGTTTTGTTGTCTCAACAGGTCTGACCCTGAGGTGCATGGATTGAGACGACCTACGGGGTGAGTCTCAATCCAGAATAAAGAAAAGAACAAAAGAACAAAAGAAAAAAAAGAAGATGTTCCCACATATTGGAACAAACAAAGGGCAGGTCGCTCAAAAATTGGATCAAATTCCCGAGCTCCGCCAATCCCGTTTCATTCAATATTGCAGAAGGTTGCAACAAGAGGTCCCAGCATAAACTCAAGTCCATGTGTCAAAAGGAAGAAAAGCATCGGAAGAAAAGCACCGAAAGAAATGCAAGCAGACAAGGAAGCAAGGCAACAAAAATAAATTGTACTCTAGCCTAGCTTCTTGTTTTTTTTAAGCACGGTGTAACAAGGAGATCGGTAAGCAATAATAATAGCATGCAACAACAGTAACATTGCAGTCCAACGGTAGTCCCAGCTACCAAAATTTCCCGAACTACATTGACCTGATTCCTGTTTAGCCCAGGATATGTAGGAAACCTTTGAAGCAAAGGTTCGGTCAAATCTTTTTCAAAAAAATGCTTCAACGGAGTACTCGGATGGGCAAAAATCGCTCGCTTTATCTTTGCACGAAAACCCTTCGTGTCTCCGGGCAAAGAGGGGCAGCTGTAAGCACGTGATTTTTGCCCTATATGAGAATTACTCCCAAAAAATTCAAAAATAAAATGATTTTTCTTTGGTGTGCAATTTTGTGATATTTTGTGATATTTTGAATAATTATTTGTATTTGTCTGTGCGTGTTTATTTGCTAAATTAATAAAAAATACAAAAATATGTCGCATTTTGTGTGTAGGATTTAATTCTACAATTGTTAGTAATTAAATTTGTTTTACAAAAATTAAAAATTACAAAAATAGGCATCTTTTGCATTTTTAGCATTTAATGTCCAAATATACAATTTTACGCTTAATTATTACTTAATTGCGCGTTAATTGTTATTGGGAGTTAATTTGCGCCTTTATAACTTAATTTAATTCTTAATAATAATTTAAGTATTTTTATAATTTAGTTTTTAGAAAAATAAAAGAAGAAAAGAGAGCGAAAATATAAAGAAAGTCGGAATTGGGCCTCTTCTTCGATTTCAAGCCACAGGCCCAAAAAAATGGCCCAATCTTCCCTACGACACAGTCCATTTCGAACTGGGTCGACCCAGTCCATGACCCAACACCCCTATTATCTTACAAACAACACAAAACAAATAAAAAGAAAGATGAAAACCCTAAAAAATACCTAAACCATCCGCCCCCCCTTATTCTCCTTCTTCTTCCTCAAGCTCCCCTCCCTAGCATCAATGACTGCCCCTCCATCCTCAACACCCAAACCACCACCTTACGACCAGCAGTCCACCATCGTCATCCTCCTGCTCCAACGACCACCCACTTCACCTTCTTGTAAAGATGCTAACTTTGTGTTGAGATCTTTCAAGAACCCATCGTCTTCTTCATCCTCGTCATCGCGCACAACGCAGCGTTGTAGCTGCTGCTTCACCTTCTTCTTCGTCTTCGTCACCTCCCCACCTCCAAGCTCCTCATCGACACACACGCACACAGCCGCGTCAACACACTCACACGAGCACATCCTCCCCCGCCATGCTTGTTGCTCGTAACCCATGTTGCTGCCTCGTCGTGGCAGCTACGCCGGCTTCCTCCGTCGTGCTGCTGCTGGCGTTTCTGTTGCTGCTGCTACCGCTGCTGGGTCGCCTCTGCTGGGTCGCCGTTGCTGCTCCAACGCTGCTGCGTGCTGCTGCTCCGATGCTGCTGCGTGCTGCTGCTAGCGACTGCCATGGCCAACCTTCAGGTTTGTTCGAAGTTGCGACATGCCCAGCTCGGGAAACAGATTCATGGGCTGATTTTAAAGTTGGGGTCGTCAAAATAGTCCATACATAGTTCAAGTTTGTCGTTCGTTGTTCGTCGTTTCATTTCCGGTTAGTTGGTTTTTGAGTTTTATTTTTCGTCCGTATTTCGTTGTGATATTTCTCGAATCTAAAATTGATGAATGCTCGATTCTTGTTTTGTTCATGTTTATCGTTGAATTAATTTTTTTTAAGTTTGTTCATGTATTTTGTTGTTTTAATTTTCAGATTCAAATGGAAACTTAATTAGTTGTTTTTTTTCATGTTTATTTCATGTTGATTTTATTTATTTATTGTAAAAAAGGGAATTGTTAGTTTAATGTTTGTTAGATTCAAATTGAAGTTTAAATTAATTGTTTCTTCAATTTGTTTCATGTGTTTTATGTATTTTCAGAAATTGTTAACATTGTTTAAATCATGTGAATCCGTTATGTTTTGTTGTTTAAAAATAGATTTAATTCATGTTCATCTTTGTTTGAAGTTCGTTTTTAATTTAGTAATTTAATGTGAAGTTAATGTTTTGCTTCTTAATTTTGGATCATATATCTTTGTTATAATTTTGGTTGGATTTAATTGACTATTTGAAGATTAGTAATTTGAATATGTTTATTTGTTTTGTTTAAGTTTAATTCGAAGTTTGAACAAAGTTTGTTTGTTATTTTTATTGAATATTTTCATTCATGTTCATACTTTGTTTGGTTGATCTTGAATCCGAAATTTGTATAGTTTGATTTCTTATTTATCTTTTATGATATTTCTTGAATTTGTCTCATAATCTTGTTTAAGTTTAATATAGGAATTGTTTGTTGTAATGTTGTTAAAGTTGATTTTAAGTTTAATATTATTGAATTTAGAAATCTGAATATACTTGTTTGTTGTTGTTGTTGTTAAATCTGAAAATAGGTTTGTTTGTTGCTAAAATATTATTCAATCAAATTTTAGTTGTTCTTTGTTGTTCAATTTGTGTTCATATGATTTGTTGTTGAAATCATGTTCATGTGATTTATTGTTGAAATGTTGAAGAATTCATGTTCATGAGATTTGTTGTTTGAATTCGTGTAGAAATTGGTCATGTTGGCTATATTTTGGTTGAGTTTGATTAATTGATTTGTTATAGCTGATAGGGTAGTTTGGTAATTTGCAGTACATTCAGGGGTAGTTTAGTAATTGCAATAAGGTCGGAGGGGTAGTTTAGGAATTGTACATTTTTGTAATTTTTTATGTGAAGCATGAGGAACAAATTGTAATGGGATGGGTTGTGATATAGTTGTTTAATATAAAGGGGGGACAAGACAAAATTTAGTGGGGGGAATCTTGCATTATTTTATGTTAGGCATGGGGGACAAAATATAATGGGGTGGTGTGATATGTTTATTTAATGTAATGGGGATGAGTGGGAAGATAATGGGTTTGGTAGAGAAAATGGGTTGATTTTAATTGATTAAAAGATTTATGGGTTATGGGATATAAGTAGAAGTCTTGAAATCAGATTAAAAGGACAGATAGAGATAGAGAGAAAAAAAATTTAAGAGAAAGAAAAAATTTCAAAAAATATTTAAGCTTTCAAAAATAAAATTAAAAACTAAAAAAAATATTCTGCTTTCTTTCATTGTTTGAAATCAGAATTAATTGTTGTTTCATGAAAGCTTGAAGCTTTTGTTTTTGGGATTACTACTCCACCGGTCTGTTACTGGGTTGTTACTGTTGCTGGGCAGTTGTTGTTGCTGTATTGTTATTACTGTTGCTGATTCTCATCTTCATTTTCTTTTGCTTCCAATATCAGGTACACAACTGACACGCTGGTTATTGTAATCCGAAATATGAAGCATGAATACATATGAAGAATGAAATTTTGAAGTTTTAATTTTGTTTTTCTTTATTCATTTTGTTGATTGTATTTAAGCTATTTCATGTATTACTAAATAATAATTGGAATAAGAAAAAATAACATAAGTTAGAACTATCTATATATTGCTTAAAAATAAATAAATGGTGTAGTAACTCCGTCTAAGTTAAAAATCAAACGAATAGACCATTTCGGAACTTGTAAGAAAATTGTTTAGTTAAATAATATTGGTTAATTCCAGCATGTAATTGTTTTAGGATTAAAATTAGATTGCCAAGTAAATAAATAAATGGTGTAGTAACTCCGTCTAAGTTAAAAATCAAACGAATAGACCATTTCGGAACTTGTAAGAAAATTGTTTAGTTAAATAATATTGGTTAATTCCAGCATGTAATTGTTTTAGGATTAAAATTAGATTGCCAAGTTTTTTTTTTTAATTTGACAAACTGAGAACATGCCTAGTATAATATAATTAAGTAGTAATACGTGAGTCTGTGCCCGTATTGGCAACGGACTGCTTTGCTTGTATCATTTTTCAGAATTTACGAATCATATTCGAAACTCAACTATAACAATTCAAGCATGTAAATAAATTAAAACCTTTTCTCTTTCATTTTTGTAGAGACAATTTTAATAGAAAATGTAGGCACTTTAGGATTATCCTGATAAAAATAAATGAGATGAGCCTCGCCAAATAAAACGCACAAATTGCGGGGCCCTCGATAAATGTTTAATTAAAATTACTTAGACTTCGGGATGAGCCGTTTAGCAAAATTCCACGGCCTTACCCAGAAATAATAATACGATAATTGCTTCAGGCGTGCATTTTAATAATCTTACCTTCTTAAATTCGGGTGCGCATTTATGTGACCCAAATCCAAATCTCAACGGAGTCGGAATGTATTAACAACCATGGGCGCATTGATTGTGACATGGTTCGAAATGCATTTTTACAATGTTGCAATTCCATAAAAAATAAATAATAATAAAAGCGGTTTTAAACTTAATGAAAGCACATAAGTAATAACATGTAATAAATCAGATATCTAGCCATTATAACAATTTAAGCGACCGTGCTAGAACCACGGGATTCGAGGGTGCCTAACACCTTCCCTCGGGTCAACAGAATTCCTTACTTAGAATTTCTGGTTCGCAGACTTCATTTGGAAAGTCGAATATTTTCCTCGATTTGGGATTCAAGATAAACCGGTGACTTGGGACACCAAAAGTCAAACCTTTCCCAAGTGGCGACTCTGAATTAAATAAATAATCTCATTTCGAATATTGTCACTTAAATTGGAAAAACTCTCTCGTGCATTCAACCCTTCGGGGCGGGCGCGCAAAAAGGAGGTGTGACAAGCATGCTTTTGGGTCCTAGACTACCCGGACAATAGCATAATAGTAGCTACGCACTGACTCTCATTACCTCATGTGTATGTAGCCCCCACAAATAGGAGCACATAACCAATTAATTCACATATAGGGATAATTCCCTCTTACAAGGTTAGAAAGGAGACTCACCTCGCTCTGAAGCCTATATTCTGATTCAAGAACGCGCTCAAACCTCCAATTTGGAGCCGAACGATCCAAAACTATTCAAATAGGGTAAGAACTAGTCAATACATGCTCAAAGGTTCATGTTCTAATTATTAAACCAATTTCCCAACCCTAAATGCAAGGTTCCTAAAATTCATCCCCGGGCCCACGTTCCCGGATTCCGGAAATTTTTGAAGAAAATATTTACCCATAACTCAAGGATCAAGAATATATGATTTTTACTCCACTACCTAACAAATTTCGTGGTTAAATCTTATTTTTTCCAAATTCTAGGTTTTTCATCTACAACCCTTGATTTTTCCTAATTTTCACATGTTAATCTAACCATAATCCATGTATTTAACTTATGATGTGTAGAAATTACTTACCTCTTTTATGATGATGGAATCCCTCCTCAAATGCTCTTAAATCGCCTAAGGCCAAGTGGGAAATGTGGGAAATGGGCTAAGTCTCGGAATAAAAAGCCACTGCACCAGACGCAGAAGTCGCATTTGCGACTCCAAGCTCGCAATTGCGATGTCACATTTGAAACAAAAGAACTGCAAATGCGAAGCCCAGCCTCCCCTGACATGGTCGCATTTGCGACAGAATCCTCGCAAATGCGAAGAGGACAGCATCGCAAAAGTGATGGCCCCCTCATAAATGCGATCCCCCACTCAGCATCCCCAGGTTCGCAAATGCGACCCCCCCCCCTCGCAAATGCGATGTCGCATTTTTGACCGAAACACCGCAAATGCGGTCATACCAGTACCAACAGTCCCATTTCTTAGCAAATCACTCTGAAGCTATCCCGAATCTCACCCGAGCCCCCGGGGCTCCAAACCAAACACCTGTACAAGTCTAAAAACATAACACGGACTTGCTCGAAGCCTCAAATCACATCAAACAATGCTAAAATCATGAATCGCACTCCAATTCAAGCTTAATGAACTTTAAGATTTCAACTTCTACTTTCGGTGTTTAAACTCGTCAAATCATGTCCGATTGACCTCAAATTTTGCACACAAGTCATATTTAACATTACGGACCTACTCCAACTTCCGGAATCAGATTCCGACCATGATATCAAAAAATTCACTTCCGGTCAAATTCCTCAAAAACCTTCAAATTTCTATCTTTAGCCAAATGACTCCAAAATGACCTACAAATCTCTGAATTCACTTTCGATCGCACTCCCAATACCAGAATCACCATATGGATCTATTCCTAGACTCGGAATTTCAAACGGACATTGATAACCCTGAAATGCACTTCAATCCAAACTTATGAGATTCTTCCAAAAATGCTAACTTCCACAATAGGCGCCGAAACATTCCTGGGTCTTCCAAAATCAAGTACGGACATATGCCCAAGTCCGAAATCATCATACGAACCTACTGGAACCTTCGAATCCCGATTTTGAGGTTGTTTACATAAAAATCTAATCTTAGTCTATTCTTTCAACTTAAAGCTTCCGAAATGAGAATTCTCTTTCCAAATCAACTTGAATTCCCTAGAATTCAATTCCAGCCATGCATACAAGTCATAATATCTGAAGTGAAGTTGTTCATGGCCTCAAACTGCTGAATGACACGCTAGATCTAATGATTGGTCGAGTCGTTACACAATGTCCTATATATTCCTTCTTTCCAGTACAATCTTATTTCTGTACATAGGATCATTCAACAGTTTATATGTTTTGTCCTATTTTCTTATGAATGTTGTTTACTCATACCACAGGGCCCTTCTCTGAAGAATCCTCTGGATCTTGGTAAATTGGACAGTGGTCTTTACAAGCTTGTCTAGAAAATACCATCTCAATCCCAATTCTTTACAGATTTATTATTCGTGAATAATGCTAATTCTTCACTTATTGTTCCTAGTTCTATGTTTACTTCTAATTCTCTTGTTTCTTGTTCCATTCATGTTTCTCATATTTCTGCATCAACTTGTAACTATAGTTGTCCTAGCTTACCAAATGTGTGCACTGTTATACCTAGTTGTAATACAACTAAAATGAATAAAATGGATGTTCTTTGGTATCAAAGATTTGCTCATGTTCCTTTTGTTAGAATGAAATTGATTTCTGGCTTATCTCAACTATCATCCAAACAACCTTTCATTTGCAATGTTTGTCCAATGTCAAGGCAAACTAGGTTGCCTTTTCCAGATAGCTCCATTACTACTACCAAACCTTTTCAACTCATATACATTGATACATGGGGGCTTTATCATACAACTACATATTCTGGGGATAGATACTTCCTTACCATTGTCGATAATTATACAAGAGCTACTTAGACACACCTAATGGGGCTAAAACCAATGTATTTCCTTTGATAAAAGCATTCCTTGCAATGGTCCAAACTCAATTCAATACTAAAGTTCAAACCATTAGAAGTGACAATGCTTTAAAACTGGGCTCAAGCCCTTCTACCTATTCCTTCTACTCAGAGCATGGCATAATTCATCAAACTAGTTGCTCATATACTCCTCAACAAAATGGGTTAGTTGAAAGAAAATATAGAACATTTCTTAAGGCCTCTAGAGCATTGTTATTTCAATCTAGTTTACCACTACAATTTTGGGGTGATTGTTTATTGACTGCCATTTATATCATTAATAGGTTACCCTCTAAACTTCTCAATGACAAATCCCCTTATGAAATATTGTATGATAAGGTGCCCACCTATTCTCATTTGAGATCCTTTGGTTGTTTATGCTATGCCACAATTCATATACCTCACCGGGACTAGTTAAAGCCCAGGGCTTCCCTATGCATCTTTTTTAGTTATCCATTTGCTAAGAAGGGTTACAAACTCTACAATTTAACCACTAAGAAATGTCTCATTTCTAGGGAAGTCATATTTCATGAGCATTATTTTCCATTCTCTCAACCCCATCCTACAACCACTTCTATTTCATCTCCTTATATACTTGTTTCTGCACCTTCTATTGTTATACTGAATCATCTAATTCTCCTCCATCTCCATCCTCTTTTCCTTTTTTGATACTGCTGCCCCTTTATCTCCATCCTCTTCTGCTGCTCCCTCTTCCTCTCCTACCTCTTCTCCTTCTATTATTGTTACTCCTCCTTCCTCTCCTACCTCTCCTTCTTCTTCTGTTGTTCCTGCCTCTATCTCTTCCACTCATTCTTCTTCTATTCCTTCTTAGCATTTGAGAAGATCCTCCAGGGAACATAATCTTCCCACCTGTCTTCAGGACTATGTTTGTTCTTTTTCCATACCATCTTCTTCTTCTTCTTCTTCTAATTATTCTTGAGCATGCTGAATTTGAACCTAGCACATATTCTCAGGAAGCCTCCGTTCCTACTTGTCAAGATGCAATGAAAAAGATATTTGAGGTTCTAGAACCCAACCACACTTGGGATATTGTAGAGTAACTTAGAGGCAAGAAAGTCATTGGTTGCAAATGGATTTATAAGGTGAAATATAAAGTTGATGGTGGTGTAGAAAGGTATAAGGCTAGGCTTGTTATTAGAGGTGATACACAGGTGGAGGGTGTTGATTTCACTGAAATATTTTTCCATTTTGTGAAGATGTCCACTGTCAAGTGTCTTATAGCAGTGGTTGTTACACAAAAATGGCCTTTATTTCAATTGGATGTTAATAATGCATTTCTTCATGGTGATTTGAATGAAGAAGTTTATATGAAATTGCCTCATGGCCTTTTAGTTTCTGGCCCTCATGTATCTTCTGCTCCTTTGAATTGTAGATTAAGGTCTCTCTATAGACTACGTCAAGCTTCTAGGCAGTGGTATGCCAAATTGTCTCAAGCTTTGTGTTCTAGGGGTTTCACTCATTCTATCAATGATTACTCTCTGTTTGTCAAGGGTTCTCCTGGTTCACTAACTATTTTAGGCTTCTATGTTGATGATATAATTTTGACTAGTGATGATCTTAATGTTATTCTTGATTTGAAGATGTTTTTACATGACCAATTCAGAATCAAAGATCTGGGCACTTTGAATTATTTTTTGGGTATTGAAGTCTCTTATTATTCTTTTGGTCTTCTCCTGAATCAAAAGAAGTTCACTGCTGATTTGTTATCTGAATATGCTTGTTCTGATGTTTCTTCTGTGGTGTGCCCTTTGGAACTTCATGAAAAGTTGTCTACTGATTCTAGGGATCTGCTTGACAAGCCTGAGACCTATAGGAGTTTGATTGGGAAGTTACTTTTTCTCACCAACACTATCCTTGGCATTTATTTTGTTGTCCAGCACCTTAGGCAGTTCTTAAAGTTTTCTAGAGTCTCCCACATGGCTATTGCCTTGCAAATTTTGAGATACCTCAAAGGTTCACTTGATGTAGGATTGTTCTATTCACACTCTTATAACCTTACCTTGACTGCTTACTCAGATAGTGATTGGGCAGCATGTGTTAATACTCGTTGATCTATGACTGATTTCTGTATTTTTCTGGGTGATGCTTGATTGGTTGGAAATTGAAAAAAGTAGCCTATTGTTTCTTTATCTTCTGCATAGACTGAATATCGAGCTCTCAGCAAAGTGGATGCAGAGTTCACTTGGTTAGTTTGTCTATTTGCTGACCTGCATATTCCTGTCTCATGTCCTGTTTCTATTCTTTGTGACAACCAGGTTGCTGTCCATATTGCAAAGAACCCCGTCTTCCATGAGCGTACCAAACACATTGAGGTGGATTGTCACTTTATTTGGACCAAGTTGAATAATGTCCTTATTCATCTAAATTATGTTCCTACTGCCAGGTAGCTTGCTGACATTTTTACCAAGACACTAACTGGGCAGAGTCACCACTATTTTCTTTCCAAGTTGTAGGTAGTTTCCCTCTCCAACTTGAGGGGGGTGTTGGACTGGGAGAAAATTTAGCATCTGGCCCTCGTCATAAAGGAGCCCAACTTGTATAAATTTTATTTTGTATAGTTAGTAGTGGACGGGTCAGTAGATTTAGGCTCAAAGTATATATATCATTTTATACATGTTTTGTAATAAATTTTTCATTCTTTTGGACAGAACATAACAGATTTAATTGAGAAGCTTCCATCTTCTTCTTCTCTTTATTCTCTTTAAACCTAACTGAGTTTTCATGACGATTTTGTGGATTTCCAAGTTTATTAATGGTTACTCATTTTTTATTTGTATTAAATATGGGTCGGGTCGGATAATTTATCCATTTTTTCATTACCTATTTTTGACTCATCTCATATCCGACCCAACCGTCTGTTTGCCACCCCTATTTGTTTGTTAAAATAAGGTTTTTCCCGCATAGCTGCATCCTGAAACAAATTAAGCAATCTTAACCAGGGGCAGATCCAGCAAAGCGGGTACAAATTCAACTATCCATAACAGTAACGAACACGAACTATATATTGCACAAAATAAGTAAAATTTGTTTATAATCTATGAACCCGCAAATTAAAAGGGACTATGGGTTCAATGGTGGAACGCCTGATTTTACTTCTCTTCCTTGTAGAAGACCCGAGTTCTTGTAAAAGGGACTTGAGTTTAGTGGTGAAATGCTTGATTTTACTTCTCTTCCTTGTAGAAAACCTTCGAGTCCCCACGTTTACTCTGGTTTTTTATTAGAGTTTTAGGAGCCTTTTTGTCCTCTTCTTTCTAATGAATCAAGATAGTCGTTTGTTCCGCTATATATAAATAGTCCTTATCTGCTCTTCTACCATGAGAGGAGATGATTGGGATTGTTTAAGCAATTCACGTAATCGTTGACCTCTTCTTAGTTGATTCTGAGTAGCTTTATGGAGATCAAAAGCAAATTGTGCAAAGGCTTCTAGTTTTGCGAACTGTGCTATTTTAATTTACCAACTACTTGTTTCATGGCTTTTATTTGATCTGCGGACCCCACTCTAAAAATGGAGATACCCACATTAATAGCGGGTCTGATTCCAAAATTGTTAATTATTTAAATTCTTTTTTTATTGTACTTCATTGATTTAATGGACTCTTTACTCTTTACAAAATACATAAAAATCCAAAGGGGTCTTTCTTATTCTTCCCGGGAACACCCAACAGAGAAATCCAAAGCTTCTTCAACCCCAAACTTCGAAAGTTAGGGTTTCAAAAATCAAAATAAAGGCCTATAATCAATCATATTCTTTGAATTTTCCGATACAAATCTATAGCTATATGGTTATGGTTCTCTATTATAATTCAATACTTTTAGATTATTAGTTATAATAATGGTAGAGTTGCTCATTATCTACTTCTTTTGGATAAATATTTTTCATTCTTTTTGAAGTCCCTTGATAGTAATCAGCAAAAAAAACTATTCTTCTCTTAATGATAGAGACATAAAGAAGAATGTGACGACCCGGCCAGTCGTCTCATGAGTTACCGCTCTGTTTCCCCCATTTCTACTTTTTTATGCTTCGTTATCCGTGTTTTATGTGGTCTAGTTGATTGGTTTGCGTTTGGAGTGGAATTGGTATGAAATAAGACACTTAGTCTCTTTTAAGAAGGCTTAAGTTGGAAAAGTCAATCGGATGTTGACTTATGAGTTAGAGGGCTTGGATGTGAATTTTGATGGTTCGGTTAACTTAGGGAGATGATTTGTGACTTAGGAGTGTGATCGTAATTGGTTTTGGAGGTCCGGTGTAGAATTAGGCTTGAATTGGGGAAGTTAGTATTTTGGCGATTTCCGGTTGGTAGGTGAGATTTTGATCCGAGGGTCGGAATGGAATTCCAAGAGTTGTTGTAGCTTTGTTATGTCATTTGTGATGTGTGTATAAAATATCAGGTCATTTGGATGTGGTTTGGTTGAGTTTTTTATCAAAAGCGTATTTCGGAAGTTTTTAGAAAACTTAGGCTTGAATTCAATGTGAATTGTTGTATTTTGTGTTTTTTGAGGTGTTTTAATGATTGGAACAAGTTTAAATGAGGTTTTAGGATGTGTTGGTTCTTTTGGTTGAGGTCCTGGGGGCCTCGAGTGAGTTTCGAATGGTCAATCGGACCATTTTAGAGTTTGACAGTTGCAAAAAAATCTGCCCAGCTGCTGTAGAGAATTATCTCTTCGCGTTCGCGAGCGGAGCCTCGCGTTCGCGTAGAAGAAATTTGGAAGGCCAGGATTTAGACCTTCGCGTTCGCGTTTGAGGGCTCGCATTCGCAGAAGGTTAGAAGCTCATGCTTCGCGTTCGCAGGAGGAGGTCCGCATTCGCGTATAAGGATTTAGGGGTCCTGTGGAATTGCTCTTCGCGTTCGCGCTATAGGTCTCGCGTTCGCATAGTTTGGAAAGCGGAAGCATCGCGTTAGCAGTGCTCATATCACATTCGCGTAGCGTGTTTTTGGAGCCTTGAAATTTTGCTCTTCGCGATCGCGAGGCTTGGGCTGCCATCTCGATGAAAAGAGGTCAGAACTGGGTAGAAAGTGGTTAAATTATTTCATCCGCGATTTTGAATTATTTTTCCACCATAGTTGATCATTTTGAGAGCTCTTTGAGGGAGATTGAATAGGGATTCAAGGAGAAGTGATTGGAGGTAAGATTTATGAACCTAAAACGTGATTCTATTGTGAAATTAACCTAGAAATTCATGGAACCTAAGCTAAAAATGGAAGAACTAGGGCTTGGGATTTTGAAATTCTAAATTGGGATTTGAAGGGTCATTTGAGGTCGGATTTGAGAACTTTTGATATGTACGAACTCGTGGGAGGATAAGGAACCCGTTGATGTAAAAATTTCTGAGTTTCGAGAAGTGGGCCCGAGGCTCGGATTTTGCTAATTTCGGGATTTTTGATATTTTTCGAATGTTTTTGCTTGGCCTTTGTTCCCTTAGCATATTGTGACGTATTCGTTCTGATTTTGGATTGATTCGATGCGCGTGGAGGCCGATTCAAGGGGCAAAGGCGTCGCGAGCTAGAGTTGTAGCCGGCTCGAGGTGCGTAATGATTGTAAATGATGTCTTGAGGATTTGAAACCCCGGATTGCACATCGTAGTGCTATATTAAGGTGAGACACGCGCTGGATGATGAGCGTGGGGTCTTTTACTACTAGGGATTGAGACTTGGTATGTCCCGACTGATGATTTTACCACGTATTTGACTGAAACTTATTTGTTATCATCATGATTTGGGCTAATTGCCATATTTGGGCTTCGTGCCAACTATTTGAACCCTTAAGGGATTTTGACTGATTTTCCTCACTATACTTGTTAAAAATCATATCCTCAGTCATGTTTCTATCTATTTTAAACGATTCGAGTTGGTTTTATCATACTATTCCTAAATGAGAGGAATTTGTGGGCTGAGATCCCTATCTTCTATTATTGTGCCCGAGAGGCTGCAAGGTTAATGACTGAGAGGGGTTGAGAAATCAATGTTGAGGATATTATATATGTTATGGATCGTGCTGCACGTCGCAGCAATACTTATATGAATCGGGTTGCACGTCACAGCAATACTTATATGAATCGGGCTGCACGCCGCAGCAATATAGCGCTTGGGCTATAGGAGCCCCTCCGGAGTCTGCACATCCCTAGTGAGCTCAGTCGACTATCTATATGGATCAGGTTGCACGCTGCAGCGATGTGTGGATCGGGCTGCATGCCACAGCGGTTATTCTAATTTCTGTTATTATGAGAGATATATGGGTAGAGAGCTGAGAATGAACACTAAGTGATGAGAGTGAGCCCGAGAAGCTGATATTGTTCTGAGTGATTATTACTATGCCGAGGGGCGGATTTCTACTTGCTATTCACCTGCTAAATTACCTGTTTTACTTGGTTTAAAGGAATTTCATTTGACTTTTTCATGGATTTACTGCTTTAAGTGATCTTACTGCTTGATATAGAATTGTTTTGTGCCTTAACGTGTTTTCTTGCTTTCAACTATTACTTATGATTATTACTCACTGAGTCGGAGTACTCACATTACTCCCTGCACCATGTGTGCAGATTCAAGCATCGCAAAGTCCGCTCCTAAGTGTTGATCCTCCCAGTCCGGGCAGTGATTCGGAGACTACGAGGTAGTTGTTGGCGTCCGCAGCCCCGTGCCTCCCTTATCTTATCATTTTTCATGTTCTTAGAACTATTGTATCGGATTTTGTGTTCAGTAGACTTGTATCCGGATTTCTTAGTTGCTCATGACTTGTGACACATCGGTTTGGGTTGTGTCGGGATAGTTCTTACTGTTGTTATCTTTAATTCCGCAAATTATGGATATTATATCATGCTTTAGAACTATTTATGATATTTAACTATTTAAAAGAGGTGTTCTATTTTGGTCTGGCTGGCCTTGTCTTCACGAGAGGTGCCATCACGACCGGGTTCGGGGATTTGGTCGTGACAAGTTGGTATCAGAGCCTAGGTTACATAGGTCTCACGAGTCATGAGCAGATTTAGTAGAGTCTCGCGGATCGGTACGGAGACATTTATATTTATCCTCGAGAGGCTGCAGAACATTTAGGAAAAAACTTCATATTCTTGAAATTCTTGTCGTGCGACTTTGTTGATCCGAGAACTAAACTTCTGATATTCCATTATCTCACAGATGGTGAGGATGCGAGCTACCGGACGAGGTGGACTACCACCAATGCCACTAGTTGAGGCCACTAGAGGCCGTGAACGCGGTCGTGTTCGGGGAAGAGGCACGGCAGCGAGGGTAGCACACGTTGATCCACCAGCTTCCCCAGCTCCGGATCAGGCTGCAGCAGCAGCAGTTCAGGCACCAGTTGTCCCCATCATGATCCTGGGTCTACAAGAGGCCTTGGCACAGTTCTTGACAGTTTGCACTGGCTTGGCTCGGGCAGTTTCAGCCACCACAGCAGCAGCAGCTACTTCACAGGCCGAGGGAGGCAATCAGACCCCCGCTGCTCGCACACCTAAGCAGGTAGTGCAGGGACTACAAACACCGGGGGCACCTCCAGCCCAGCCGGTTGTGCCAGCTCAGGAGTTCATAGTACCAGTTATGCCAGAGGATGAGCAGCGTCATCTTGAGAGGTTTGGTAGACTCCAGCCTCTGTCATTCAATGGTGTTGAGGGCGAGGATGCCTAGGGTTTTCTAGATAAGTGCCAGCGGATGCTCCGCACAGCAGGGATTCTTGAGTCCAGTGGTGTGGTATTTACCACCTTCCAGTTTTCTGGGGCTGCCTTCACTTGGTCGGAGGCATTTGAGAGGCGTAGGCCTGTCGGAGCAGCGCCCCTCACATGGCAGGAGTTCTCCACTCTCTTCTTGGAGAAGTATATACCGCAGTCTCACAGAGAGGAGCTGCATAGATAGTTTGAGTGGTTGCGACAGGGGGATATGACTGTGTCACATTATGAGTCGAGGTTTTCTAAGTTGGCTCGTCATGTCGTTTGGATGGTTCCGATAGACCATGAGAGGATCATGAGATTTGTTGATGGCCTAAACTACCATCTCCATATTCTTATGACTAGAGAGAGAGAGTATTGGGTGCTATGTTCAAGGAGGTGGTTGATATCGCTCGCGAGATTGAGACGGTCCACTGTCAGGATTGAGAGGAGAGGGAGGCCAAGAGGCCTCGAGGTTCTGGCAATTTCAGTGGTGCTCCTTCGAGGGACCAGTTCCAGCATGGTAGAGGTCGTTCTTTCAGGCATGCTCAGTCGGCCCATCCAGAGTATTGTGGGGCATCTTCAGGTCGTGGTTATCATGGGTCTCAGCAGGGCCAGTCATCACTCAGCGCCCTTCCAGCTCAGAGTTCATCTCGTGCCCCATCAGTCCAGGGTTCTTCTGTGGCGGGTCCTTCAGCTGGTCATTCCAGTGCTAGGGGTTCCTTTCAGTCCCCATCTCCAGCACCGGGGAGTTTTTATGAGTGAGGAGAGTTTAGGCATATAAGGAGGCAGTGCCTTGACTTCGTGAGGGTCAGTTTCAGCAGAGGGGTCAGCCCTCGACTTCTGCTCCAGTTACTTCACCACCCGCCCAGCCAGCTAGGGGTGGGGGTCAGGCATCCAGGGGTCTCCCCAGAGGGGGAGGTCGATTAGGCGGTGGCCAGGCTCGTTTTTATGCTATTCCAAGCAGGATAGATGCCATTATTTCAGATGCTGTCACTACAGGTATTGTTTCAGTCTGCCACAGAGATGCCTCTGTATTATTTGATCCTGGTTCCACCTATTCTTATGTGTCCTCATATTTTGCTCATTATTTGGGTACGCCCTGGGAGTTTCTTGCTTTACATGTTCATGTATCTACCCCAGTGGGCGATACTATTGTTGTAGACCGTGTGTACCGGTCAGGTGTTGTGACTATTGAGGGTCTGGAGACCCGAGTTGATCTATTGCTATTGAGCATGGTGGATTTTGATGTCAATTTGGGCATGGATTATTCTACACTGTCATGCTAAGACAGTCACTTTAGCTATGTCGGGTGTACAGTGGATCGAGTGGCATGGTGTGATTGATTATGTTCCTAGTAGAGTGATATCTTTCTTGAAGACCCAGCGTATGGTTAGAAAGGTTTGTCTTTCATATCTAGCATTTGTGAGGGATGTTGGAGTTGGGACTCCTAGTATTGATTATGTCCCAGTTGTGAGGGATTTTCTCGATGTGTTTCCTGCAGACCTGTCGGGCATGCCGCCGGACATAGACATTGATTTTGGTATTGACCTGGTGCCGGGCACTCAGCCTATTTCTATTCCGATGTATCGTATGGCACCAGTAGAGTTGAAAGAATTGAATGAGCAGCTTCAGGAACTCCTAGATAAGGGGTTCATTCGGCCTAGCGTGTCACCTTGGGGTGCGTCAGTTCTGTTTGTAAAGAAGAATGATGGCACAATGAGAATGTGCATCAATTATAGGCAATTAAACAATGTAACAATTAAGAACAAGTATCATTTGGCTCGCATTGATGATTTATCTGACCAGCTTCAGGGAGCGAGAGTGTTCTCTAAGATTGATCTCCGTTCGGGTTATCATCAGTTGAATCAGGGATTCAGATAGTCTTAAGACTGCTTTTAGGACTAGATATGGTCATTATGAGTTCTTTGTGATGTCTTTCGGGCTAACCAATGCCCCAGCAGCGCTCATGCATTTGATGAACAGCGTGTTTCGGTCTTATCTTGATTCGTTCGTTATAGTATTCATTGATGATATTCTGGTGTACTCGCGTAGTCAGGAGGATCACACGGAGCATTTAAGAGTTGTATTGCAGAAATTGAGGGAGGAGAAGCTTTATGCAAAGTTCTCCAAGTGTGAGTTTTGGCTCAGTTTAGTGGCTTTCTTGGGGCACGTGGTGTCCAGCGAGGGTATTCAGGTTGATCCAAAGAAGATAGAGGCGGTTTAGAGTTGGCCTAGACTGTCCTCAGCCACAGAGATTCGTAGCTTTCTTAGGTTGGCAGGCTATTATCGCTGGTTTGTTCAAGGATTCTCATCTATCGCATCGCCCTTGACCAAGTTGACTCAGAAGGGTGCTCCATTTGTATGGTCGGACGAGTGTGAGGAGAGCTTTCAGAAGCTCAAGACAGCTTTGACCACAGCTCCAGTGTTGGTTCTGCCATCAGCCTTAGGTTTATATACCGTATATAGTGATGTCTCGAGAGTTGGGATTGGTTGTATATTGATGCAGGAGGGTAGAGTTATTGCTTATGCTTCTCGTCGGTTGAAGCCCCATGAGAAGAATTACCCTGTTCATGATTTGGAGTTGGCTGCCATAGTTCATGCATTGGAGATTTGGAGGCACTACTTATATGGCGTATCTTGTGAGGTATTTACTGATCATCGCAGTCTTCAACATTTGTTCAAGCAAAAGGATCTTAATTTGAGGCAGCGAAGATGGTTAGAGTTGCTTAAGGATTATGATATCACCATATTGTACCATCCGGAAAAGGACAATGTGGTGGCCGATGCTTTGAGCTGGAAGGCAGTGAGTATGGGGAGTTTGGCATATATTCTAGTTGGAGAGAGACCCCTTTCAGTTGATGTTCAGGCCTTGTCCAATCGGTTTGTGAGATTAGATATTTCGGAGCCCAGCCGGGTGTTGGCGTGTGTGGTTTCTCGGTCTTCCTTATATGATCGCATCAAAGAGCGCCAGTATGATGATCCAGATTTGCTTGTCCTTAAGGACAGAGTTTAGCATGATGATGCTAAAGATGTGACCATTGGTGATGATGGGGTGTTGAGGATGTAGGGCCAGATTTGTATGCCCAATGTGGATGGGCTTAGAGAGTTGATTCTGGAGGAGGCCCATAGCTCGCGGTATTATATTCATCCGGGTGCCGCGAAAATGTATTAGAATTTGAGGCAGCACTATTGGTGGAGAAGAATGAAGAAAGATATTGTGGGATTTGTATCTTGGTGTCTCAATTGTCAGCAGGTGAAATATAAGCATTAGAGACCGGGTGGCTTGCTTCAGCAGATGGTTATTCCCGAGTGGAAGTGGGAGAGGATTACTTTGGACTTTGTTGTTGGGCTCCCACGGACTTTGAAGAAGTTCGATGCTATTTGGGTGACTGTGGATTGGCTGACCAAGTCCACGCACTTCATTCCTGTATGTACTACCTATTCTTCAGAGCAGTTGGCATGGATTTATATCCGGGAGATTGTTCGGTTGCATGGTGTTCCGGTTTCCATCATTTCATATAGAGGTACTCAGTTTACTTTGCAGTTTTGGAGAGTCGTGCAGAGAGAGTTGGGTACTCAGGGGAGTTGAGCACAACATTTCATCCTCAGACGAACGGGCAGTCCGAGCGTACTATTCAGATATTGGAGGACATGTTGCGTGCTTGTGTTATTGATTTCGATGGTTCATGGGATGAGTTTCTACCACTTGCAGAGTTTGCCTACAATAACAGCTACCAGTCGAGTATTTAGATGGCTCCGTATGAGGCTTTGTATGAGAGGCGGTGTAGATCTCCAGTTGGGTGGTTCGAGCCCGGCAAGGTTAGACTATTGGGGACGGATTTGGTTCAGGATGCCTTAGAGAAGGTGAAGGTGATTCAGGAGAGGCTTCGTACAGCGCGTCGCGTCAGAAGAGTTATGCAGATCGGAAGGTTTGAGATGTGTCCTACATGGTTGGTGAGAAGGTCTTGCTGAAGGTTTCGCCCATGAAGGGTGTTATGAGGTCTGGGAAGAAGGGAAAGTTGAGTCTGCGATTTATTGGGCCTTTTGAGGTTCTTCGGAAGGGAGGTGGCTTATGAGCTTGCTTTGCCACCCAGCTTGTCTAGAGGGCATCCGGTATTTCATGTTTCTATGCTCCGGAAGTATATTGGAGATTTGTCTCATGTTTTGGACTTCAGCACGGTTCAGTTGGATGATGATTTGACCTATGATGTAGAGCCAGTAGCTATTTTGGGTCATTAGGTTTGGAAGTTAAGGTCAAAGGATATAGCTTCAGTGAAAGTGTAGTGGAAAGGTCGGCCCGTAGAGGAGGCTACTTGGGAGACTGAGCGAGAGATGCGGAGCAGATATCCTCACCTATTTGAGGCTTCAGGTATGTTTCTTGACTCATTCGAGGACGAACGTTTGTTTAAGTTGACGAGGATGTGACGACCCGGCCAGTCGTCTCATGAGTTACCGCTCCATTTCCCCCATTTCTACTTCTTTATGCTTCATTAACCGTGTTTTATGTGGTCGAGTTGATTGGTTTGCGTTTGGAGTGGAATTGGTAAGAAATGAGACACTTAGTCTCTTTTAAGAAGGCTTAGGTTGGAAAAGTCAACCGAATGTTGACTTATGAGTTAGAGGGCTCGGATGTGAATTTTGATGGTTCAGTTAGCTTCGGGAGGTAATTTGTGACTTAGGAGTGTGATCGGAATTGGTTTTAGAGGTCCGGTGTAGAATTAGGCTTGAATAGGCGAAGTTAGTATTTTGGCAATTTTCGGTTGGTAGGTGAGATTTTGATCCGAGGGTCGGAATAGAATTTCGAGAGTTGCTGTAGCTTTGTTATGCCATTTGTGATGTGTGTGCAAAATTTCAGGTCATTCGGACGTGGTTTAGTTGAGTTTTTGATCGAAAGCGTATTTCAGAAGTTTGGAAGGCCAGGATTTATACCTTCGCGTTTGCGTTTGCGTCTGAGGGCTCGCATTCCCGGAAGGTTAGAAGCTTGTGCTTCGCGGTCGCAGGAGGAGGTCCGCATTCGCGTATAAGGATTTAGGGGTCCAGTGGAATTGCTCTTCGCGTTCGCGCTATAGGTCTCGCGTTTGCATAGTTTGGAAAGCGGAAACATCGCGTTCGCAGTGCTCATGTCGCGTTCGCAGTGCTCATGTCGCGTTCGTGTAGCGTGTTATTGGAGCCTTGGAATTTTGCTCTTCACGATCGCGAGGCTTGGGCCGCGATCGCGATGAAGAGAGGTTAGAACTGGGCAGAAAGTGTTAAATTATTTCATCCGCAATTTTGAGTCATTTTTCCACCATAGTTGATCATTTTGAGACCTCTTTGAGGGAGATTGAATAGGGATTCAAGGAGAAGTGATTGGAGGTAATATTTATGGACCTAAAACGTGATTCCATTGTGAAATTAACCTAGAAATTCATGGAACCTAAGCTAAAAATGGAAGAACTAGGGCTTGGGATTTTGAAATTCTAAATTGGGATTTGAAGGGCCATTTGAGGTCGGATTTGAGAATTTTTGATATGTATGAACTCGTGGGAGGATAAGGAACTCGTTGATGTAAAAATATCTGAGTTTCGAGAAGTGGGCCCAGGGCTCGGATTTTGCTAATTTCGGGAATTTTGATATTTTTCGAATGTTTTCACTTGGCCTTTGTTCCCTTAGCATATTGTGACGTATTCGTTCTGATTTTGGATTGATTCGATACGCGTGGAGGCCGATTCGAAGGGCAAAGGCATCGAAGCTAGAGTTGTAGCCGGCTCGAGGTGAGTAATGATTGTAAATGATGTCTTGAGGGTTTGAAACCCCGGATTGCACATCGTAGTGCTATATTGAGGTGAGACACGTGCTGGTTGATGAGCGTGGGGTCTTTTACTACTAGGGATTGAGACTTGGTATTTCCCGACTGATGATTTTACCACGTATTTGACTGAAACTTATTTGTTATCATCATGATTTGAGTTAATTGCCATATTTGGGCTTCGTGACAACTATTTGAACCCTTCGGGGATTTAGACTGATTTTCCTCACTATACTTGTTAAAAATCATATCCTCGGTCATGTTTCTATCTGTTTTAAACGATTTGAGCTAGTTTTATCATACTATTCCTAAATGAGAGGAATTTGTGGGCTGAGATCCCTATCTTCTATTATTGTGCCCGAGAGGCTGCAAGGTTAATGACTGAGAGGGGTTGAGAACTCAATGGTGAGGATATTATATATGTTATGGATCGGGCTGCACGTCGCAGCAATACTTATATGAATCAGGCTGCACGCCGCAGCAATATAGCGCTTGGGCTATAGGAGCCCCTCCGGAGTCTGCACACCCCCAGTGAGCTCAGTCGACTATCTATATGGCTCGGGTTGCACGCTGCAGCGATGTGCAGATCGGGCTGCATGCCACAGCGGTTATTCTGATTTCTGTTATTATGAGAGATATATGGGTCGAGAGCTGAGAATGAACACTAAGTGATGAGAGTGAGCCCGAGAAGCTGATACTATTCTGAGTGATTGTTACAGTGCCGAGAGGCAGATTTCTACTTGTTATTCACCTGCTAAATTACCTGTTTTACTTGGTTTAAAGGAATTTCATTTGACTTCTTCATTGATTTATTGCTTTAAGTAATCTTACTGCTTGATATAGAATTGCTTTGTGCCTTTACGTGTTTTCTTGCTTTCAGCCATTATTTATGATTATTACTCACTGAGTCGGAGTACTCACATTACTCTCTGCACCATGTGTGCAGATTCAGGTATCGCAGAGTCCGCTCCTGAGTGCTGATCCTCCCAGTCCAGGCAGTGATTCCAAGACTACGAGGTAGTTGTTGGCGTCTGCAGCCCCGTTCCTCCCTTATCTTATCATTTTTCATGTTCTTAGAACTATTGTATCGGATTTTGTGTTCAGTAGACTTGTATCCAGATTTCTTTGTTACTCATGACTTGCGACATCCCGGTTTGGGCTGTGTCGGGATGGTTCTTACTGTTGTTATCGTTAATTCCGCAAATTATGGATATTATATCATGCTTAAGAACTGTTTATGATATTTAACTATTTAAAAGAGGTGTTTTGTTTTGGTCTGGCTGGCCTTGTCTTCACGAGAGGCGCCATCACGACCGGGTTTGGGGATTGGGTCGTGACAAAAAAAGTTACTTTCTTTAAGTCCTAAATGCTTAAAATTTTGAAAAATACATAACCCTATGAGATTTTAAGCATTCTTTCTGGGATAATTCATTAAACTTATATTGATAATAAAGTTGGTTCATACGTAATTTGTTTAATTTGATATTTTAAGGTGGAGAAAATGATTGTTGAAAATTTCTAGAAAAATAGATATTGACTATCTTTTTCAAAACTAATATTACAAGGTAAGATTGCGTACGATAGACCCTTGTGGTCCGGCCCTTCCTCGGACCCCGCGTATAGCGGGAGCTTAGTGCACTGGGCTGCCCTTTAATGTTGCAGAGAACATTTTGCTTCTTATATATGACAATCATGAGATTTTTCAAGGCTATTCAAACTACATGAAGATATGGTACTAGCTCTCCTTTGCCAATTTTTCTCCATGTTCAATTATCCAAGACAATATTTATCCTTCAACGGAATTAGACAAAGATGAAAAGTTAAATTTGGATCTTAAACTTGATCCCGATGAAAGAAAGCAAATCTCAAAATATTCTCCTAATGTACGTGATTGAGTGAGGAGATATTATATTGAGAAAGACCATGTCAACATTGTAATTATAATTTTTAGAAAAGGAATTTTGGCGGATTAATGTGTCAATTTAATCCTAAGTGGTTAACACTTCGTATTATGGATGGTTCGAATATACTATTAAAGTTGATGCAACATTTTGCTTATTTTGTTACTTGTTTAAAAATGAGCATGGAGGGCATCGAAAAGTTGGGGATTCTTTCACAAATAGTGAGTTTATAACTTGGAATAAAGTCACA
The DNA here is from genome assembly GCF_000393655.2 of Nicotiana sylvestris. Classification (NCBI taxonomy): domain Eukaryota; kingdom Viridiplantae; phylum Streptophyta; class Magnoliopsida; order Solanales; family Solanaceae; genus Nicotiana; species Nicotiana sylvestris. The sequence goes on from NC_091065.1 coordinate 51,096,974, forward strand.
GAAAGGCTTAATGCACATATTGGGGAAGTGGATACTCTTCACCGTTGATATTTCAAGACGATGAGAGGTTTAATGAATGAAGAACAATCAACGTTATCCTCTTTTAGCAAGCAGTATGAGAAATCAAAAAGTGAGTATTGAGTTAAATTGAATGCTTCAATTGATGTGGCACAATTTCTCTTAAAATAAGGATTGCCTTTTTGAGGCCACGATAAAGGTGAAACTTCTACAAAAAGAGGAAACTTTCTAGAACTCTTGTAATAGTATACAAAAAGGATGATAAAGTGAAACAAGTTGTGTTAGTAAAATGCTCCACAAAATAGTATGATGATTGCTTCAAATATCCAAAAGAGATCATGATGCTTGTGCAAAAGAAAAAATGAAAGCAATTATTGAAGAGATGAATAGAGATTATTTTGGAATATTGGTTGATGAATCTAAGGATGTTTCTCATAAGGAAAATATGGCTCTTGTTTTACGGTACATCAGCAAAGTGGCAAAATTTATTGAGTGACTCCTTATTACTATTCATGTTAAAAATACAAGTTTATTATCATTGCAAAAGGCAATCAATTCTTTGCTTTTAGAGCATTCACCGAGTCGATCATAAATACGAGGACAAGATTATGATGGGGCTAGTAACATACAAGGAGAAATCAATGGTCTTAAAACTTTAATCTTGAAAGAAACTCCCTTAGTTTATTTCATATTAACAGCAATTGACTCTTGCAACTATTGCAAAGAAATATTATGATGTGGATTAAGTTTTTATGTTGTTGCTAATGACTTAAATATTATAGAAAGTTCTTTTAAGTGTAAGAAGATGCTCGAAGAGAGTATAACACAAAATTTAGAGAAATTGCTTGTGCTTGATGAAGTCGATACCGGAAGTGGATAATATCAAGAACGTGGCCTTCAAAGACTAGGATATACCCGTTGGGGATCACATTTTAAGAGAGTGCGTAGCTTGATTGCATTATTCTCGTCAATTATTCATGTTCCTCAAGTTCTTGCAAGTAAGGGTGCAAATTATTTTTGAGAGATCGACGGCATAAAATCTATTGAATGACATAAGATCTTTTGAGTTTGTGCATTTATTGCATTTGATATTAAAAGTATTGGCAATTACAAATGATTTGAATATCTCTTTATAAAGAAAAGATTAGAATATTGTAAATGCTATGAAACTCATTGGTTTTGGCAAGAGGTAATTACAATTGATGAGAGAGTCTATACAAGAATCTTTGATAGTCGATGCCTCTTCATTTTGTGCCAAGATAATATTGTGATCCCTAGAATGGATAAGAACTATCATATTGGAAAGTCAGTTCAAGTGTGACATATTTTCATCATTTACGTGTAAAAGTTTTTAATGTTGTCATTGATTTGCAGCTTTCAGAGTTTAATAATCATTTTGATGCAATGAATAGTGATCTACTTCTTGGTATGACTAGTCTATGTCCGGATAATTCTTTTATAAATTATGATAAAGAAAAAATTATGAAGTTTGCTAAACTTTTTATTCATGAGTATATTGTTTCCAAGCTTGAATATCTTAGCTACGAGCTGGATAATTGTCACGACCCAAAATCCCACCTCATGATCGTGATGGCGCCTAACCGAAATTTCTAAACAAGATAACTCTCATTTGATAAAATAAAGTCTATTTCCTTTAATTAAAATGATAAAGCATAAGTAAATACAGTAATAATCCAGAAACAGTAATAATATCTGATTAATTAATAACACGATCTAAACACGACTAATACCGTACAATTCCCGTAAGACTATAGGGATAAGTACACGAGTAAAATACGAAAAAGAGAACAAGTATGTACACATCACAAGTTGTATGAGATATAAATTGACAGAAATAATAAAAGAACAGGGACTTGGGGACTACAAAGTAGAACCACGAAGTACAGCTCATCTTAAGTCTACATGTGGTCTCCTAAGCTCAATCGGGAAGCTCTGCTAGGCCTATAGAATAATAGATTAGTCCATGCTTCTATTAGTATTATTAAAATATAGAGTTCTTTCAAAATAAAACTGTTGATTTATCGGTGAATAATGACTATTCAATTTGCCCCTCGACTATGTAATGTAGAATAAGTTTCCCTAGAAGTGTGACTAAGAGTGATAGACCTTTATTTCTTTTGCATATGGATGTATGGGGTCCCAATAAATTTTTTACACATGATAGAAAGTATTTCTTCTTGATGATTATGGATGATAATTCTATGTATACTTGGCTTTATTTGCTTCAAACGATAAGTGATGTTATAGTAGTTTTACAGAAGTTTCTTGCTATGATATCAATTTGACACTACAATTAAGACCATTATAACTGATAATAGCAGTAAGTTCTTTAGTAAGCGGTGCACTAATTATTTTGATGCATATGGTATTATATATCAGAGTAGTTGTATCTACACTTCCCAGCAGAATGGGATAGTATAGAGAAAGCACTGACACATCTTATATATTGTAGAGCATTAAAGTTTTAGGAATATCTAACCACAAGGTATTGGAGAGAATGTGTACTTATATGTACATTATTAATAGACTGCCTACTTCTATCCTGATTAGTAAACCACCCTGTAAACTATTATACAAATGCCAACCCTTAATTGCTCACTTGAGAATTTTGGGATGCCTATATTATGCCACCACTATGGTTAAGGAACATAAGTTTTCAGTTAGGGAGACCATCAGTTCTTCTAGGTTATACTGAAACATAAAGGGAATACAAGTTGTTGGACCTTTCCACTAACTAATTTTTTGTATGCTGGGATGTTGTCATTTAGGAGCATGTTTTGAGCAGACCAGATTCCTGTATCATCTTTGTGAGTATTTTGAAGGTTACCATATACTTGACTTAAGTCATGAGGTTCGTGCATGTTCTGATATTCTATTTGTTGAGCTAAAGTGCTGAAACTAAGTTCCACTATACGTGAAATCCCATACTTGACTTGCTTAACAAATTTTTCCAATGTGATCATATCCCTACCCCTTTTTTGAAACTTATATGGTGACACTGTTAGCTTGATTATATGTCACTCTATTCATTTTGAAATAATATGACTTATGCTAAGTGTACCTTATTGGTGTTTCCTTGGATACTCTGCCCTATTTGTTCTTTAAATATTTCAGCTTGTCTCTCTTAATTATGTACATGCCTACACTGTCCTTGAAATTTTATTTAACTCATCTTAAATGCACTATGCTTAACTTATGAACTTATGGTGAATCTTGTATTGCTACTGTTTGAATGCAATAGCATGCTTTGTTCCCCAATGAGATTAGTGTGAAATTAAAGCCTTTATAAAGAAGATATCATGCCATTTCTTCTGGAATGAGATAGTTGTACCTCTGTTAATACTCTTTAGAAGTTATAATTATAATTGTTAATTGGTATCTCTATTAACACCTTTCAGAGGCTTTATTGAAGTGATTAACCTACACCTCTGTTAATATCCTTTAGAGGTCTTAATTGGAACTGTTAACTTGTATGTATGCTAGAAGTTAAGACTTAAGTTATTAAGGGAATGTGTCTATGCTCAGGACGTTATAAGTTTGAACCATGCATTTAATCTATTCTTAAGACATATGATCCAAGTGTTTAGGTTCCTAACGGTAATCTGATAATGCCCTTGTCTCTATATGTGTTTGAAGTTGATATCTTTTAAGCATACCTAGCATGTTATATTATTTATAGTGACTCATATGCTTATGTTTAAATTGTGATTACACTAGGGTGATTGGATGTCTTATGATCCTATAGTATTCTATATTAACTATAATAGGAAATGTATATACTTTTGTGGTATGGTATCACTGTGGCATGGGGATCTACATTGACATGCCTCATTAGCACATAAATCTGTAGGGAAGAATGAGTGTAAGCAGTTAGGGGTATTTGAGAGTAGAGTTTAGTTCTTGGTTGAGTTATTCTCCCCGACACAAGTATTGCCCTGGGCCTTGAGACCCTTGGAAATTTTGAAGTGTCAAGGATCCAAAGAAAGATTTGGCCATGAATGGAACTCTATCCTTAACCTCTAATATATTCACATTTATTACTCTCTCTAGGTTTAGTATTTAATGATAACAAAAGGTTTTCAATGTGAATCACCTTTCCATATATGCCCCACACTAGTTTAATTTTCATATTCTAATTACTAATTGATTGTTATAATTTGTTTAGGACCATATTAGTTTATTTCATGCATAATTATGTATATTGAACAGCATATCTAATGATCTTCTTTATCTCCTTGAATCATATAAGCAACCTAGGCAATCCTTAAAAGACATAGGATTAAAAGAAGCATTAGACTTAATAGTAAATAGCTTTAATTCGTTAATCATATACTACTATTTATACTATTAATCATTACTAATAGTTTTATGAAGTATTTTGGAACCAAAACAGCTTTAGCAAAGGACAGTCTTCTCTTTCAAAAACAGACACGGAATCCAAATTAGTCTTTACTCGAACTTTTCTACAAAAAAAATAAAATTAAACAAATGTTGTCGTCCAGCCAAAGGCTTTTAACGATTTCTTGAAAGCCTAAGAGCTGAGATTTGAAAAACCAAATTATATCCTAAACCCATTTCTTTACAATGCTTTTACTTCACTATAGTTACGCAAATAGCCATATTATTTTAAATATAAAATGTTTACAACTTAACCCGTCTCATATGTTTTACAAACACAAACATTATGTACAGTATCCCAAAATTCTTTCAATCATATATATATATATATACAAACATTATCTTTAAAGCTTTTCTAAACCTATATCCTTTTTAAAGCTACACGTCCTCTTTTCAAGTATTAAGTTTTAAAATAGATATATAGTATATCGTACCTTTAATACTAGTTAAGCAGAGTTTAGACAACTAATCGTTTAAATCTCATCTAAGTCCGATGGAGCTATCTCAGGTAGATTTTAAGGGGTGCCGAACACCTTACATTTAGAAGAACAAGAACTCTTACCCAAAATCTCACCGGTTCGCAGACTAATAAAGAAATGACCATAGTAACTAAATAAGTACCCTAGTATACCTGTAAATATTAGGTGACGACTCTCTTTTATCATCAACGGGGAAACCACAAGTTGAACATTTTTTTAAGTTGTGCAAAATAGGGTGCAACAATGTTGACGTTGGTCAATTCTAACAACTTTAAAGTTTAAAAATCACATTTTCTTGGTTAAAATACATTTAAACTTTCTGAAAATCAAAATGAGCCACCCACACAAGTCATAAGTCATCAAATTAATCTATTCAAGGTCTCAAACTACAAAGTGGAAGGCTAGAACTCAAATATGACATATAAGATCGTTACAGAAGTGTATTGCTGATCACGCCAACTAATGCCTTATAAAAGACAAAGCGGTCGTTGCAAATATAATCTGATTTTTAAGTCCAGAGTCGAATCCTCAGGGAACTAACCTATCTATTACAATTATGGGTGATGCTATTAGTTCAAATGATTTCCAGATGCAAGATTTTTATCAATAAATATTGGGTTTTTGTTTAACTACTTCAAAATGATATTAAAACTAACAATATGTTGAATCAAAGATAATTCAATGGTAAAAAGGTCTAGGGTATTGATTTCCCCAATTGCTAGCTTAATTCTTAACTCTCTTGCTATAATCTCGCCGTAATACTCTATGAGGATTATGAGCTATGGATTATCGCAATTATCTCTCGATCAACTACGATAATTTACTAGAGCATTCTCTTGAACTATTCCAGCTGATAACTTATGCAGCTCTGAGTTATCCCACCAAAGTTTCGTTATCTCTAACCCCACTTTTAAGTTCAAGTAAAGAATCTCTTCAGTTACCCAAAAGTGGTGTTGTTCAACAGCAATCTAACCTAGTATTCTTTCTCAAGCAACACAAGGCAACTAGACACAATTAATCAAGGGCTTATTCAATTAATTATCATACAAAAATAGTTGAACAATCATATAATAAACATGGCTCGATTATAATAAAGTTGAGTCAAAATTTCATCCAACAATTGGTTCCATCAATCCTAGATCAAATGTTTAGCTACTCATAACAAAGCAAGATGAAACAACAAAAGTATTCATGATGTGCAATTGCAATAAGAGAAGAAAAACTCTAATGTTTGGTTAGCCTTCTCACACTTGTTCTTGCCTCCAAATTAGTCTAAAAACACGCTTAAAACTTTCTTGGGTGAGTTTCTTGAGTTTATAAGGGTTTGGAATAAGTTTCCCCCAATTTACACTTTAGTCCCAAAAGTTCTGGGCAGTTACACAGTCTACCGCGGCCGCGGCAAGAACGCGGCGCGACCGCGGTGAGAGACAAACATTCTGCCTCGCTTCCTTATCCTACCGCGGTCGTGATGGCTTCAAGCCCAGTCCTCTTTGCCTCTTTCTTGCTTATTTTCGCTCGGGTTCTTCTTGATTAGCCTTTTATCCACCTTCTTGTCTCCAAAACACTCCATAGGCTCTTCCTAACTTGGATTAGTCCCTGCGAAGTAAAAGAACACCAATTAGAGTATTTTGTTATCATTTAGCCTTTAAAACAACAATAACACATGGTGCATTTAGGGTGTAAATATCGTCTATATAGCCTATTATCAATACCCCACACTTAAATCATTGTTATTCCTCGAGCAATCCACCATACTCAAATAGAGTTCCTTCCCTAAGCTTTTCCCCTAACGTATCACACCAAGAACAACTCACCAAAGTTGCGCCTAGTAGTGAACAACTTTTGCCTCAAAAATCGAATCTCACGTGCCGTGCAATATTCGTACTTACTCAAACTACTCTATACAGAAGTCAAGACTTACCTTTACTTCATGAATCACATGCCCTCACGTCACACAAGAGAGTAATTCTACAAATAATATTATTAAGTACAATTAGGAACTCAGATAGGCAAAATTCGCTCACTCTCAAAAAGAACATTCACATGCCACAAAGATGCACCATAGGCTTGCCCATAGTGTACTACTCTACTAACCGATCCCATTCAGTCTAAGATCAATTAGGACTTTACTTGATTGTAATTTAGGCTAAGGGACGGGTAGGATATATTTGGATATAGTGACTAACCTCCCTAAGAACTTTTAATACAATCACATTAACCTTCAAGATCATACTTATGTCAACCAGACGTTCCACCACATTTTTATTTATAACATCATGTTACTTTAGGTGCAATTGTATCAAGTCACCACTTATCAACTACTACATTTACTCAAAAAAAATATAAGTGGTGCTTCTTCTTTTACTTTTCCAAAAACTTCACCTTTCCACTATTTCATTGGTTCCACTCAAAAACCAAACCACCACCCCACAATTTAGCTTTTACATATTTCAAGACCATTCAAGTGCTCATGGGAGGTAAAAGGGGTTCAAACAGATGGGCTATTCAAATAATTGGGTAAGGTTCGTAATGTGGTTGCCAAAGAAACAGGCTTATAGGCTCAACGGGGTTGACTACGATGTATTACATTTAGGTGGGTCTATTTTATATATCTAGCTTAACAAATAAATGCCTATATCACTTTTAAGACTGACTGAAGCTACTATTTCGCTTAGCAAACACACGGGGCAAGTTTTAGGCATCAAATGTAAAGCATAGAATACATTACAACTCACACACACATGGCACATGACTCACTCCATATTGTCTTATCAAGACACTCTCTTTTGAGTGCTCAAGTCAGTTACAAACATACAATTTAAGGCACTTTTAGCAAGAGTCAACCATAGAGACTAAGCATTACACTCTAGTGTCTACTGTGTTCAGGTGTATCAAGGCCAAGGGTTTCTCTCTCTATTTCAGCTCGTAGCCCATCAATACTAACTAAAAACTAAAAACAAAATAAACAAAACCTACCTACACCCGGTTCAAGCTAAACCCTTAGAAAATAACCGTGGCCCAAAGAAAACCCAAGGGGGAGTTACTACACTACCTAAAATAAAAAAAATCTTTTTGGTATTTTCTTTTAGACTTACATCCCTCAAGAAAAACCGTCTTAACGATCCGTCATCAGAAAGAGTCCCCATATTCCTTTTTTTTGTTCGAATTTTATCCCTCAAGAAACCTGTCGAGAGGTGTCCGTCTTCAGGCCAGGTCACAGTTAACTAACATGACCCAACAATACCAAACAAACAGGAAAAAAAAAACACCATACACATTTATACATTTTTTTTACAACAACAATCATCCCCCACCCCACACTTAAAACATTGGCATGTCCCCATGTCAACAAATATAAAGCAAAGTAAGGTAAGGGGACTTCCCTGAAACTCAATCCTGATCAGAGACGGTGCCAGGATCGAGGTGACATGATCGTCCTAGCGCCCGAAGCCATCCCATGATCGTTTTCTCCGACTTGGCCTGTTAAGTGGTCAGATTGTCAACTTTGGTACCCAGGTCAGTGACAGAAGTGCGGAGACCAGCCATGTCTTGCTCCAGGGTTGTCATACGGGTACTTCGGTGGGCCTGTGATGGGCCCGCCTCATCAGCTCTCGGTGGTGGTGGTACAGCAGCATCCTCATCAGCTTCATCATCATCCTCAACCATCATTGTCGCCTCTCTCCCAATTGAGATTTTTCTAGCCCGGAACGGGGCTTTCAAATGGCAATTTCCCATCAACTCTGGGATTTTTCCGGAACTCTTGCAGCACGGCACAGCCTGGTAACCAGAGAGGGGAAGTAAAATCCTTTGAGTACCTTAAGGGAGCGAATGAACATCTTGTCATGGAGGAGCCTGGCAACATCAAAATCCTGGTGGGTCATAAAAGAGTAGATTGCAGCTGCTTGTGGCCCATTGACATCGGTCGTATTGCTGGAGTGTAGCAGCCAGTTGTTGATAATTGTGAGCCAACACTTAGCCTCCCAATTGAGAGACTGTGAGTTCAATGTGATCCGGTTCCTTATCCATATATGCTCCATGTCTGGCACACATATTGTTTCTAGAATTGGTGCCCACCAGATAGTTGGGTGATGAGAAGCAATGTAAGTATCTCTATCCCCTGTGAAAACTGGCAGCCGGTACACTCGGCGGATGGCCTCGAGGGATGTATTTACCCGGGTGTTGCGTACTGTGACAACCACATTCTCATGTTTCGGGTAGTTAGCATAGAACTCCCTAACCATCAGTACATTCGCCTCCTCCGGTTCCTCAAAGAAGATGTCCAGCTGACACCTTCTCAACTTAGCAAAGATATTTGGGCATTCTACTTGCAAAGCTTCCCGGTTAATATGTACCTCAGGTAACAATTTCTTTGATGCCTTGGCATTATAGCTGTCCTGAGCCATTTTGGAGACAAACCTAGCGCGGTCAAACTACTCCGCACTAGCTTGACCCCGAGCTCTTGAAGAACTGCTCGGTCCACTATCGGAGGACCCTGTGTTGCGTCTCTTCCTAGATGGATGCATTGTACCTGCCAAACATAGAATCTCCTATCAATGAGGGTGTGAGTTGTGTGAACCATGGGTGGTTACTCAGGCTTCACCACTACCATGGTCACATTAGCCCTTAGAACTCCATTGGGGAAATTCCACAAACACCTTGTGAGCAAGGCACTATCCTAACACATTAGCCCTCATGGGTACATCAATTCATCCCCCAAAACAAAAATTTGTACTTCACCATTTCCCTCACAACAATTAGTCTAACACCCACCAGCACACACTTCTTTACAATATTGTGCACACACTTCTCTACAACATTGTGCACATAAACCATTAAAAAGCAAATAGGAAAATCAAAAGAAAAATCTACTAAAAATACTACACAATTAAAACATTGAACTAACATAAAAACTACAACAAAAATACAAGAGAAGAGAGAGAGAGAAGCATGCCATACCTAGGATGAGTAGAGAGTGAGAGGAATGGAGGTTGTGGGAGATGGGTGGGGTTGTGAGAGAAGTGAAGGAGAAGAAGAAGAGAGGAGGAAGACTTAGGGTTCTTAGAGAGAGAGAGAAGGTGGGGAAAGTGAGGGGGCGGGTGTTTTAATGAAATTAAAAGGGAGGGGAGGAAACAAAAATTAGAAAAGAAAAGAAAATAAAAAAAATGAAATTTTACTTACCTGGGCAACGAAACTCAGTGAATTATCGTGGTCGACCGTGGTCCCACCGTGGCCATGGTGAGTGAAATACCTCGAGGCAAAATGTTTTCGTTTTACCACGGTCGAGCCGCAGTCGAGCCGCAGACCACAGTGGGTCAGCAACTGGGAGGCAGAATACTCATCATTGACCGCGGTTGAGCCGTGGTCGCAGTCACGGGGATTTTTTTTATAATTTACATAAGAAAACAAAAACAAAACATTCATGGGTTGCCTCCCACGTAGCGCCTGATTTAACGTCGTGGCACGACGCATGCTCAGATCATCACTCCTCATTCGCGTACTGGGGCTCTTCTAACGTTATTATCTCTCTATCCCCTTTCTCTTCTGCCATTCCAAGGTAATGTTTCAACCTTTGCCCATTCACTGTGAACTTATTCGTCCCATCTTCTGATTTAATCTCAACAGCTCCACTTAAGAACATTTGCACCACTCTGAAGGGTCCTGACCATTGGGACTTCAACTTACCCAGGAACAATCTCAATCTCGAGTTGTATAACAACACTAGATCTTCGTATTTGAAGTTTCAATCCAAGATGTTCTTATCATGCAGTAGTTTCATCCTCTCTTTGTATAATCTAGCACTCTTAAATGCCTGGAACCTGAATTCCTCGAGCTCATGTAACCCAATGACTCTGCTGGTGCCTGTTGTCTCCATATCCATGTTCAACTGCCGCAATGCCCAAAGTGCTCTATGTTCGAGCTCTACCGCAGGTGGCATGCCTTTCCAAACACAAACTTGTATAGTGACATACCAATTGGAGTTTTGAAGGCTGTGCGGTATGCCCACAATGCATCATCCAGCTTCTTCACCTAATTGGTCCTTGTCGCATTCACTATTTTTGTAAGGACACTTTTAATTTCCATGTTGGACACTTCAACTTGCCCGCTCGACTGTGGGTGATAAGGGGTGGTCACTTTATGACGAACTCCATACTTTTCCAACAGTCGTGCGAACGCTTTATTGCAAAAATGGGTTCCACCATCACTGATTATAGCTCTTAGGGTGCCAAAACGTGTGAAGATGTTTTTCTTTAGAAAGCATGTTACCCCTTTTGCATCGTTGGTTGGGAGAGCTACCGCTTCGACCCACTTGGAGACATAGTCAACCGCTACCAATATATATTTGTTACCATACGAGCTAACAAATGGCCCTATAAAGTAGATCCCTTACATGTCAAAAACCTCCACCTCTTGAATTGTGGTCATTGGCATTCATTTTGGCGAGATATGTTGCATGTCCTTTAGCATTCATCGCAACTTTTGACCCAAGCGTGGGCATCCTTGAATAGAGTTGGCCAATACAACCCCGATTCCAACACCTTAGCTGTTGTCTGAATTCCTCCAAAGTGTCCACCATATGGTGAAGCATGGCAAGCCTGCAAAACAGAATGTTGATCTTTCTCGGGGATACACCTTCGAATCATGTTATCTACACATATTTTAAACAGTTGAGGTTCATCCCAATAATAAGACTGACAATCGCGAAAGAACTTTTTCTTTTGAATTGAGGAGAGTTCATAAGGTACAATACCACTTGCAAATAATTAGCAATATCAGCATACCAAGGCATCTCTTCAATTGTCACTGTAGTAATTATTCATCCGGGAACGTCTCTGTTATATCCTCAACCTCTACCTTCCTCTCAGCTCCTTCCAACCTTGAGAGGTGGTCAGCTACTTGGTTCTCTGTCCCTTTTCTGTCTCGGATCTCTAGATCGAATTCTTGTAGCAAAAGAACCCATCGAATTCTTGTAGCAAAAACTCCTTTTCTATCAGGTACCTAATTGATGCATGGTCAATATAAACAATAACTTTTGAACCAATCAAGTATGACCTGAATTTGTCGAATGTAAAAACAACAGCCAATATCTCTTTTTCCATCACGGTGGAATTGAGTTGTGCACCGCTTAGCATTTTGCTTGCATAGTAAATCGGGTGCATCAGTTTATCCTTTCGCTGCCCCAAGACTGCTCCTATAGCATAGTCACTTGCGTCGCACATGAACTCGAACAGTTGCTCCCAGTTGGGCGCAATAATGGTAGGTGCAGTAACCAATCTCTTCTTCAGCTCCTCAAATTCCAACCTGCAATCATTAGAAAACACAAAGGGCAGATCCTTTTCAAGGAGTTTGCATAATGGGTTAGCAATCTTAGAGAAATTTTTTATGAATCGCCTGTAGAACCCGGCGTGCCCAAGGAAACTTCTCACTGCCTTGACTGAAGTAGGCGGTGGCAACTTCTCAATTACATCAACCTTAGCATGGTCAACTTCGATTCCCTTACTGGACACTCGATGCCCCAAGACTATCCCTTCTTGTACCATAAAATGGCACTTTTTCCAATTCAACACTAAATTCATCTCCACACATCTTCTGAGCACTCTTCTTAAATTGTGAAGACATTCCTAGAATGAATCCCCCACCACTGAGAAATCATCCATAAATACCTCCATAATGTCTTCAACCATGTCCGTGAATATGGCTAACATGTACTGTTGGAATGTAGCTGGTGCATTGCAAAGCCCAAAAGGCATTCTCCGAAAGGCAAAGATGCCATACGGACATGTGAAAGATGTTTTCTCTCTATCTTCGGGGGCTATTAAGATCTGATTGTACCCCGAATATCCATCCAAGAAACAGAAGTGAGACCGCCCAGCCAACCTATCTAACATTTGGTCAATGAATATCAAGAGAAAATGGTCCTTCCAAATGGCTGTGTTCAATTTCTGGTAATCCATGTAAATCCGCCATCTTGTGACTGTACGAGTTGAGATCAACTCATTATTCTCATTTTGTATGACCGTCATTCCTCCTTTTTCGGCACATACTGAACAGGGCTGCCCCAATTACTATCAGAGATGGGGAAGATGATACCTGCATCTAACCATTTGATCACTTCCTTCTTCACCACATCTTTCATATTTGGGTTCAGCCTTCATTGATGTTCTCTGGAAGGTTTGTTCCCTTCTTCCAAGAGAATCTTGTGCATACAAAAAGCTGGGCTGATACCCTTTATGTCTGCCATGGTCCAACCAATGGCAGTCTTACATTCTTGTAACACCTGTAGGAGTTGCTCCACCTGTACAGATAGCAAATCGGATGATATAATAATAGGTAAAGTAGAATTAGGCCATAAAAAGGCATACATGAGGTGAGTTGGAAGCGGTTTCAGCTCCAGTTTGGGTGGTTCCTCTACTGATGGTTTTGCCGGTGGTGTAGCCCTCTTTTCTAACTCAAGGGACTCGAATTGAGGTTCCCTCTTCCAAAATCTTTGGCCTTCGAGTGCCATGACCCACTCTACCAACCCTTCACCATCCATCTCCTCTAAATTTGTCAAGCAAACTCCCAATGGATCCTTAGCAATCAGGATCTTATCATCTTCATGCAGGATCACATCAACTGCCTCCACTAGGGAGAAATTAGCATACTCACTGGGTCTCATCATGGATTGCTGAATGTTGAATATAACTTCTTCATCGTTCAACCTTATTTTTAATTCCCCAGTTTCATAATCGATCAATACTCTCCCAGTGGCTAAGAATGGCCTCCCTAGAATGATGGGTATCTCCTCATCTACCTAGCAGTCCAGAATAACAAAGTCTGAATGGGAATACAAACTTCCCACTTGTACCAGTACATCATCAAGAATCCCTGTCGGCTTTTTAACTATGCGGTTAGCCAGTTGCAGCAGCATCGAAGTTGGTCTAGCTCTGTCAATCCTATTTTTGTATATATTGCCAAAGGCATCAAGTTTATACTGGCTCCTAAGTCACACAGGAGCCATGGGTCTTCTCACTACTGCACTGCAGGTCTGTGTCAGAGTTACAGTGGATAGGTACTGAAAGTCAAATTTTCGTGACATTAGGTCCTTCATCATCTTTGCATAGCCTGGCATCTCCCTTAAAGCATCCATCAGAGGAATATTCAATTGAATTTGACGAAGCATCTCCATGAATTTCCTGCATTGATCTTCTTTCTTTTGTTTTGCCAGTTTTTGAGGGAATGGTGCAGGTATCACCCTTTGTGCACTGCTTGTTGGCTTCTCTTTGTTGGGGTTCTATGGCACAAGAGGTACCACCTGTTCTGCAGCTTGTTCACTCTCTTTAGCCTTACCCTTGTCATCTTGAACATGTTCAACCACCACTTCAGTAAGTTCCGTTGATTCATCTACCTCCAATAGAACTAGAGCGGCTGGCATAGTCTCTCTGCTGGATTGCGCAACTTCTTGCTCCCTGTCTAAATCTCTCCCATTCTGGAGACTTACTGCTATCAACTGATTCAGGTTTTGCTCCTTGGGGTTAATGTTCGTGTCGGCTGGCAATGTTCCCTGGGAGCGATTGTTTAAGGCCATGGATAGATGTCCCAATAGATTTTCAATATTTTTTATTGCTGAGTCATGCACTGCCAACTTTTCCTACATCTTACCATTTGTTCCAATGAGTTGTTGAAGCATACCCCTGATTTCTACCATATTGTCATCATGTTGCTGAGGAGGTGGTTGATATGCCAACTGTTGCTGGTTCTGCAATGGATAGCCATGTTGTCTCTGATATGGCACTATTTGGCTTTGGGGCTGCATAGCTCCAGGTTGTGGCATGTTTGGTCTGTACTGCTGATTGGGTGTTTGTCTCCACTGTTGTCCTCCTTGTCTCTAACCCCCAAAATTGTTGACATAATTCATATCCTCTCTTAACCCTTGGTTGTCACCTTCTCCACTCCATGAACACACATAAGACTGATTAATGCAGGGTGTACACAGTCCTCTATTTGTTGTGTCAATGATGTGCACTTGCTTTGTACCCATCTCATCAATCTTCTTTGTCAATATAATCATCTGAGTCAATGAGTGTGGATATGTTCTCTACATGCAAATTATTTGGGTCAAGAGGAACTGAATGCACTATTGGTGTCAGGGTCGTACCTCTCATCATCCACCCCGAATTTTGGGACATCTTATTAAGAAGGATTTTACACTCTGTGAATGTCTTGCTCAAAAATGCACCCCCAGCTGAAGCATCTACATTGGCTTTTAAATTGTCTGCTAACCCCATATAGAATCTTTGGCTGAGTATCCGGTCTGGAATACCATGGTGGGGACACTTCACTAGCATCCCTTTGAATCTTTCCCAAGTTTCCTGCAAGGTCTCAGTAGGCTGCTGCTTGTACTGCAATATCTCATCAATCTGTCTTGCAGTCTTGTTGGGCGGGTAAAACTTGTTCAGGAACTGCTTGACTAATTCCTCCCATGTGACAATGGAATTTATTGGAAGCGAATTCAGCCAAGTTTGAGCATCTCTAGTCACAGAGAAACAGTAACAGCTTGATAGCTTCTGGGGTCACATTTGGCTGCCTTTGGGTCACACAAATCGACAAAAAAATTTTCAAGTGTTGTTAAGGGTCTTCAATGTGCAACCCAGATAACAATCCCTTATTCTGCAGAAGATGCAGCATGTTGTTGGTGATCTGGAATGTCTCTGCTTGTATTGGGGGAACAACAATGGAGGTGGCTAGGTTGTCAGTTGTTGGTTGTGCCCAATCATAAAGTGCAGCTTCTGGCACAAGAGGTGCCACCACTCTGACGTTTGGGTCAACTGGATCATCCCTGATGTTTTCGTTGACGTTATTTACGTCACCCATTTCAAATTCGGGTTAGTGTGTTTGTTGTGACTGTTTGTTCTTTTTGTTAGCATGGTTTAATGCCCTGAATGTTTTCTCGGGGTTTGAGAGTCCTTCAAGCAGTTCACCAGTCCTCGAAGAATCTCTAGGCATACACCTGAATTCCACAAGAGTTCAAACGTGAGAATTTCAATGAAAAAAATTGTTTAACACCGTAGAAAATTGATCTAAACTAATAATTCTAGCACTACTTCTAAGTTGTAACAAATAAACCGTTAATTCCCCGGCAACGGCGCTAAAATTTGATCACTCCCAACTAATGCCTTATAAAAGACAAAGCGGTCATTGCAAATATAATCTGGTTTTTAAGTCCGGAGTCAAATCCTCAGGGAACTAACCTATTTATTACAACTCTTGGTGATGCTATTAGCTCAAACGATTTCCAGATGCAAGATTTTTATCAATAAATATTGGATTTTTGTTTAACTACTTTAAAATGATATTAAAACTAATAATATGTTGAATCAAAGATAATTCAATGGTAAAATGGTCTAGGGTATTGATTTCCCCAATTGCTAGCTTAAGTCTTAACTCTCTTGCTATAATCTCGATGTAATACTCTATGAGGATTATGAGCTATGGGTTATCGCAATTATATTTCGATCAACTACGATAATTTACTAGAGCATTCTCTTGAACTACTCCAGCTGATAATTTACGCAACTCTGAATTATCCCACCAAAGTTTCGTTATCTCTAACCTCACTTTTAAGTTCAAGTAATGAATCTCTTCAATTACCCAAAAGTGGTGTTCAACAGCTGTACTAACCTAGTATTCTTTCTCAAGCAACACAAGGCAATTAGACACGATTAATCAAGGGCCCATTCAATTAATCACCATACAAAACATAGTTGAACAATCATATAATAAACCCGTCTTGATTATAACAAAGTTGAGTCAAAACTTCATCCAACAATTGGTTCCATCAACCCTAGATCAAATGTTTAGCTACTCATAACAAAGCAATATAAAACTACAAAAGTATTCATGATGTGCAATTGCAATAATAAAGAGAAAATAGAAAAACTCTAATGTTTGGTTTCCCTTATCACACTTGTTCTTGCCTCCAAATTAGTCTAAAAACAAGCTTAAAACTTTCTTGGGCGAGTTTCTTGAGTTTATAAGGGTTTGGAATAAGTTTCCCCCGATTTACAGTTTAGTCCCAAACGTTCTGGGCAACTACTCAGTCTACCGCGGCCGCGACAAGAATGCGGCGCGACCGTGGTAAGAGATAAACATTTTGCCTCGCTTCCTTAGCCTACCGCGGTCCATCCGTGGTCGCGGTGGCTTCAAGCCCAGTCCTCTTTGCCTCTTTCTTGCTTATTTTCGCTCGGGTTCTTCTTGATTGGCCTTTTATCCACCTTCTTGACTCCAAAATACTCCATAGGCTCTTCCTAACTTGGATTAGTCCCTGCAAAGCAAAAGAACACTAATTAGAGTATTTTGTTATCATTTAGCCTTTAAAACAACAATAACGCATGGTGCATTTAGGGTGTAAATATCGTCTATATAGCCTATTATTAATTGCTCTTCAAGCTAAGCAGAAACTAGAGTTCTTGATGGACACTTGTAAAAAAGATTCCTTTAAAAAGAATTAACATGAGGAATGAGAGATATATAATACAATTTTACTTTCCTAGATCAGAAATATAGTATCGAAGAACCTAATTAGTGAAATTGCTTATGCGCCGAATGCATATTTAGTAAGATCTAAAGGAGAGATCTGATAAAGTTAATCTAGTATATATTTTCCAATTACATCGGGAAATTGTGACTATTTCACAAGGGAATGACTGTTTTGATACTTATTTCACAATGATAAAAGAGCTTTGTGGTTGAATATGATACATTGATGCCTTCGCCAGCTTATGAATGTGTAAAGTCGAGGGATTACATTGAACGCCTTCATCGATAGCAATTGCTTTTCTCTCAATTCTTGGCAGAGGGAAGCCCCATGACCGACCAGTTTCTGAGTGGTTTCAATGAGTCATATGACAAGGCAAGGAGACAAATTCGCATGAAGATAATAGAGCCAACACTTAACTAAGCTTAAGCAATGATAAGTGATGATGAAAGCTAGCGGTCTAGTCATTTCCCTGCTTTAGGAGGCATAGGTGGTCTTATGACGGGGAAATGCACAGTTAGCCTTAGAGATGTCTTTACTCTTTAGCCATTATTTAA
Source organism: Nicotiana sylvestris (assembly GCF_000393655.2). NCBI lineage: Eukaryota > Viridiplantae > Streptophyta > Magnoliopsida > Solanales > Solanaceae > Nicotiana > Nicotiana sylvestris. Next base: position 51,114,961 of record NC_091065.1, read on the forward strand.
AATGTATTTACTCTTTAGATAGTGTTTAATAAATTTTTATCCATCCGGACAAAAATACCACTGTGCTAGACATGGGTGCTGTATAAATATTAAGGACATGGTGTCCTTAACTTCATGAATGATGTGTAAATATTAAGGACAAAGTGTCATGTCATGTCCGTAACTTCATATGTGCAGTGTAAATATTAAGGACATGGGCTCCTTAACTTTATGTGTGATGTGTAAATGTTAAGGACATAATGTCCTTAACTTGTATTTGCACCTTTTGTTGTTAAACTTTAGGACATTGTGTCCTTAACTTCATATATGCAGTGTATATGTTAAGGACATAGTATCCTTAACTTTATGAATGTTGTGTAAATATTAAGGACATGGTGTCCTTAACTTCATGAATGTTTTGTAAATTTTAAGGACAAAGTGTTCTGTCAAGCTTTAACTTCATATGTGCAGTGTAAATGTTAAGGACATGGGCGTCCCTAACTTCATGTGTGCACTGTAAATATTAAGGACACCATGTCCTTAATATTTACATATCACTCATGAAGAAAGGGTAAAAACATCTTTTTGTATTAATTTTAATAAAGTAGTGACTATTTTTGCTAAATATTAAAAATACTGGATAAAAACTAAATATCATATTAAAAATGGCTATCCCATGCTATTTCTACTCTTATTGTTATGACGAGGAAGAGGCAAACCCGAAAATAAAGAAGATAAACAACACCAAATTTTAACGTGGAAAACCCTTCAAATCGAAAGTAAAAACCACAGGATCACAAAGATCCAAAAACCTCCACTATAACAATAAAAGGGTTACAAAAGTTCTCCAAATTGGCTACACAACAAGTGCCAAACACGGAGCAACAACTATAACAAGAGCAACAACTAATCAATTGAAGAAAGAGTATAATCCACAAAATGAATCTGTTGTTCGAGGCTCGTAATCAGATGCTACGAGATACCAAATCCGATCTTCACCATTCAAATCCAAGATCGAGATGGTATGAACACTCGGTCAAAATTTAAGCCCAATCCAACGGTTAAAGAATCAGAAAACATGATTTGAATGTTGGTTGGTTGGAATAAAAATCTGCAGCAAAACAAATATTTTTCTTCTCTCTTCTCTCTTGACGAAAGCTCTCTCAAAAACCACTCTTATGTGCTTAAGTCTTTCAAAGACTTGTATCAATGAGATAGAATAATTCTCCAAGGTTGTCCTATTTATAGATCATGAGTGGTGCTTTATCTTAAAGCCAAAATCCACTCAAAATAGGAATAAATCGAATCCAATTACAAATAAGAATGAAAACCAAAAGAGAATAGGATTAGGCTATTAGGCCTGGATGGACAACATGGGCATGAACCCAACACTTATGACTATGCAGGCTGAGAAAGGACAACCCTATAAGAGTAAAACCACTCTTGAAGTATGATCATGATAATAAACTGGTCACTTAAAGGAGAATTATCAAAAACTAACAGGGTATCTTGCTGATTTTAAGAAAAAAATAGAATATGCAGTTAATAATGTCACTAGTGATTATGAGTATGAGAAGCCAGCATATGTGGATAAAAAAAATGGCAATATTGTTTCCGCAAGGGGCTGCTTTTCACTAAAAGCCAGTATAGATAGATTCTAAATATGTTGAGCAACGACAGCATCGTGCCTCGAGTGAACATGGAAGGTATAGTTGCTTATTGTATGGTCAATTATCTTGTTCTGAGTGGATAATTGATTCAGGTGTTTTCCATCACACTACTACTATCGTAAATGTGTTGCAAACTAAGAATAAATTGAATTCTAGATCTAGAGAACTTGTTCATTTTCCCACGGATAAAAAGAAATATATTACTCATAATAGTAGTGCAATTTGTCTTAAGGACTTGATAGTCAAGAATATGTTATTTTTCCCAAACTTCAAGGTTAATCTCTTGTCTGTTTCCAAACTGACTAAGAAACTCTCTTGCTATGTCACTTCATTCTTGATTTCTATGTATTTCAGGATCATTGGAGTGATAATGTGAGGAGAATGGGTAGAGAAAGTGGCGGCTTGTATATGACCAGAATAGGCATACATGAAGGTTGATGAAGCATGTTGTTGCTGCAATAACTTAGAAGATTGTGGAATATGGCAGCCTATGGAATAAAAGATTATTTCCATGCCTCTATTAGTACAATGAAAATATAGAGTTCTTTTAGAATAAAACTGTTGATTTATCAGTGAATAATGATTATTCAATTTGCCACTCGGCTAAGTAATGTAGAATGATTTTCCCTAGAAGTGTGACTAGGAGTGACAGACCTTTATTTCTTTTGCATATGGATGTATGGAGTCCCTATAAATTTCTTACACATGATAGAAAGTATTTCTTCTTGACGATTATGGATGATAATTCTATATATACTTGGCTTTATTTGCTTCAAACGAAAAGTGATGTTATAATAGTTTTTTGCCTGTTGTGTCTGCAGAAACTAACATTGGTCATTGTATTGGAAAAAATTGTATATAAAGGTGACGTGTCAAGACACGTAGACTGGTCAAATAGTCAAAGAATTACAATTAGCCAAGAGGCACGAGCAGCAACGGAAACGAGCAAAGGCAAAGGAAGAGGCACGGGCGGTTATTCGAAGGATTCAGTGCTCGTACCTATTTAAGACATTTATATCCAAGAATTAAAAGGAATGGATCTGACAATAGAAAAGAGTGCAGATACAGTATTTAATAGGCATTAAATGCTGAATACGTTAGAGAATTTGTATTGAATATAATGATTATGTAACGTAGCATTCAATATCTTTAATTATTCATAATAGCCTTATTATGATTTGGGCAAAATGCATATCCCCAAGATATCTATAAAAGGGAGATATTTGATCAATTGTAAGGGCACGAAACACTATTGGAATAAACTTTATTTTTTTTGTTTTTCTCCTAATTATATTCTTGCTACCCAAATTACTCTCTTTTACATATTCTTTCGATTATCAGTAACCCGTGTTCTTCTAAATTATAGCTTTAACTAAAATTCCATTTTTTTGTTAAACAAACTGGTTCCGTTACCGGGAATCTGATAATCTATTTTCTTTTAGCTTAACTTTCCTTGTTGCATCAACTATGTCGAACAACAATGACAACATTCAAGGAAACCAAGAAAACCAAATAAACCAACAACTTCAGAGAGACCCTCAGGATAATAACGCACTGATTATTTCTCCACAAGGCTCTCCTCGGCGATCTCGTGAAGGCACTCCTGAGGGATCTCATACAGATGGACAGGCTCAATTCGAAAATGTTGAAACTATGGATGAGGCTTTGCAAAAACTTATTACCGCACAGGTCAATAAAGTTGTTCAGGCCTTGGTTAGCTAGTTACCTGATGCACCACCCACACCTACTCCAAATAACAACACTCTGGAGAACCCTCATTCTGGGCTTGTTAATTCAGGCAACGGTGGAACCCCTAGTGAATCGCAAGATGGAGAACCAGGTAATTTAGTTAATTCAGATTTACAAAATTTAGTACTAACCTTGCAGAAACAGCTCAAGGAGCAAAGTGAGCGCATAGAGCAGATACCCGGGGTGCCGCCCATAATCAAAGGGGTAGATATGGATAGATATTCGCAACAACCCTGGAAGCCAAGTGCTGCTCCACTCCCAATTCCAAAAAAGTACAAAATTCCTAATATTCCAAAATATGATGGAACAACAGACCCACGAGATCATGTGACTGCATTCACAACGGGTGTAAAAGGCAACAATTTGACTAAGCAGTAGATTGAATCAGTATTAGTCAAAAAAATTGGTGAAATGCGCACCAAAGGAGCGGTAACATGGTATTCTCTTTTACCCGAAAATTCTATAAATTCTTTTGCTGAGCTTGCAGATTCTTTCATCAAAGCACACTCGGGAGCTCAAAAAGTAGAGAAAAGAATGGAGGATATTTTCAAAATCAAGCAAGGGGACTCAAAACTTCTTAGAGAATTCGTGGATAAATTTCAACGTGAAAGAATGACATTGCCACGTGTACCTGATAATTGGGCAACTATAGCTTTCACAAGTAATTTGAATGAAAAAAGCTCGGAAGCTACGAGGAGGCTCAAGGAAAGCCTTCGAGAATTCCTAGCTACAACGTGGAATGATGTTTATAACAGGTATAGCACGAAGCTGAGAATTGAGGAAGATACTATTCCACGATTTCAAAAAGGAGAAAAGGTAAGTTTGAGACGTGCGGAGACCGAAAAATATCCGGTAAAAATAGGTACGAGCCTTACATGGGACCTGCGGGAAAGGACTCATGGTCAAAGCAGGATAATCAAAGGTACGATCGCAGATCAAGAAATAGATAATCAGGTTCTTTATCAAGATTTAGGAACGAGCGAAATAACTATGAGTTACGAGATGATGATAGAAATTTAAAAGCGAGATTCGGTGGTTACAACTTCAACGTCAGCACCTCCGAGCGCATAGCTGTATTGAGAAGCATGGGAAATAAGGTTCAATGGCCAAAGGAAATGAGATTGAATCCAAACAGGCGCAACCCTAACCATTGGTGCGAGTTTCATAATGACCACGGACATAAAATAGCAGATTGCAGATTTTACAAAGTGAGATTGATCATTTATTAAAACAAGGGTATCTTACTGAGTTGTTCAGTGAGAAAGGCAAGCAAGCTTACATGAAGAACAGGCAGGAGCCTCCAAAACCACCTTCTCCCAAAAGAACTGTCAACGTTATAAGTGGGGGTGAAGACGTCAATGGTATATCATATACCGCAGCTAACAAAATTTCCAAAGTAACAATTACCCAAGGGAAATGGGTGCGGCATGTTTTAGAGGAAGACAACATTACATTCAATGGCACAGATACAGATGGCATATTAACCCCTCATAACGACGCACTGGTAATATCTTTAATTGTACATAATACTAATGTGAAACGAGTTTTGATTGATCCAGGTAGTTCCGTGAACATTATTTTACTAAGAGTATTACGTGAGATGCAAGTTGAAGATAAAGTGATACAAAGGGGCATACTCTATCTGGATTTGATAATTCTAGTGTCCTCACAAAAGGAAAGGTAACACTTACCACATTCGCTGAAGGAGTCGTTAAAGATACAAATTTCCAGGTGGTAGATATGGAGATGGCTTACAACATGATTCTTGGGAGACCATAGATCCACGAAATGGATGTTGTTCCTTCAACCTTGCATCAGGTTATTAAATTTCCATCGCCATGGGGAATCTATCAAATTCGTGGAGATCAACATACAGCCAGGGCTATCAACTCTGTTACAGATACAAGCACGAGAAATGAAAGTAAATAGCAATCACAGAAGGCAGTTGAGGACACCACAACACAAACCTCAACTGAACAAGGGAAAATAGATGTAGATTCAAGGCCTGATACCATTCAAGAACCAGAAGAGGATGAAAATATCAAAACAACAATAGAGTAATTAGAGTCTGTCGTGTTATTTGCTCAATGGCCTGATAAAAAATTCTATGTTGGAGCCAATCTTTGCCAAGGTATGAGAGATAAGTTAATTAAATTTTTGAAAACTAACGTGGACTGCTTGGTCCCATTCTGACATGACAGGGATACCACCGAAGGTGGTGACTCATAAACTAAATGAAGATCCATCATACCCTCCTGTCAAGCAAAAGGAAAGAAAGTAAGGAACTTTCAAGAATCGGGTGATTCAAGAAGAAGTCCAAATATTGCTACAAATTGATTCCATTCGTGAGGTAAAGTATCTTAACAGGTTAGCTAACACTGTTGTAGTTCCTAAGAAGAACGGTAAGTAGCGGGTTTGTGTAGATTATATAGATCTTAATAAAGCATGCCCTAAAGATTCTTTTCCACTAACACACATAGATCAATTGATTGGTGCAACTATAGGTCACGAACTACTAAGTTTTTTAGATGCATATTCAGGTTATAATCAGATTAAAATAGATCCGGGAGATGAAGAAAAAACTTTATTCATAACAGACAGGGGGACTTACTGTTATAAGGTAATGCCCTTTGGTCTGAAGAATGCAGGTGCAACGTATTAGAGGTTAGTTACCAAAATGTTTCAATAGCATTTAGGAAAGACTATGGAGGTATATATAGATAATATGCTTGTTAAAACTCAGTATTCAAAAGATCACATATCACACTTATCTGACACATTTTCAATTTTGCATAACTTTAATATGAAGTTAAATCCCGAAAAATGTGCATTTGGCATTGCATCAGGTAAGTTTTTGGGTTTTCTTGTTTCTAACCGTGGTATTGAAGTGAATCCTGCACAGATTAAGGCCATTGAGGAAATCCCTGATATACTTTCAAACAAGAAAGAAGTTTAAAGATTAATAGGGAGAATTGCAGCCTTGGGAAGATTCATTTCTAAATCATCATAGAAGTGTTTTAAATTCTTCTCAACCCTTAAGAAGCAGGATCATTTTGAATGGAATGAAGAATGTCAACAGGAACTCAAGAATTTGAAAATGTACTTATCAAATCCACCTTTGCTGGCAAAACCAAAGGCTGGGGAAAGACTACTCATTTACCTTGTTGTTTCAGAAGTTGCGGTAAGCGCTGCTTTGGTTCGAGAAGAACAAGGTAAACAATTCCCTATCTACTATATTAGTAAATCTTTGTTAGATGCGGAGACGCGGTATCCTCAGTTAGAAAAACTTGCACTTGCCTTAAATCTTGGCATCTAGAAAGTTAAGACTTTACTTTCAGTGTCATCCTATCGCTGTAGTAACTACCTACCCTTTACGTAATATATTACATAAGCATGAGTTATCAGGTAGGTTATCTAAGTGGGCAATAGAGTTAAGTGAATACGAAATCACATACCAACCTAGAACTGCTATAAAATCACAAGTGTTAGCTGATTTCATGGTTGATTTTAGCCAAGGGATGCAATTAGAAGCAAAAAAGGAATTGCAGGTATTCAATGGAGCTAACCCGGGAACTTGGACTTTATTCACTGATGGCTCATCTAATATAAAAGGTGCAGGTTTAGGGATAGTCTTGGTACCACCTACGAATGAGACTATTCGATAAGCTATTAAATGTCACTCCATAACTAACAATGAAGCGGAGTATGAGGCTATGATTGCAGGTCTAGAATTAGCACGAGAGCTTGGCATAAATCAGATTATAATTAAGAGTGATTCGCAACTTGTGGTTAATCAAATGGTGGGGACTTATACAGCTAGGGAAGCAAAGATGCAACAATACTTAGAAAAGGTACGGGAATTGATAAAGCAATTTCAAACCTAGAAAGTTATACAAATACCAAGGGATGAAAATGTTGAAGCGGACGCCCTAGCCAATCTCGCATTTGTAGCTGATGTGGCAAGCGATGCAAACGCCTCAGTTATACATTTATTTCATTCAGTTCTCGATCTTGATAAGAATAAGGTAAATTTTAATAATTTAACTTGGGATTGGAGGAACGAGATTGTTGCTTTTTTGCAATATGGTACAGTCCCTGATGATAAGAAAAAAGCTCATGCGCTTCGAAAGAAGGCTGCTCGGTACTGCTTAAAGCAAGGCAATTTATATCGTAAAATGTTCGGTGGTCCCTTATCAAGATGCCTCAGACCTTCGCAAACGGAGTATGTAATGAAAGAAATACACGAAGGACATTGCGGGGATCACGCAGGAGGAAGGTCATTGGTAAGAACCTTAATTAGGGCAGGTTATTACTAGCCTAAGATGGAAGAAGAAGCAGAAAGTTTCGTGGCCAAATGTGATAAATGTCAAAGATATGGTAACAATATGCATAGACCCGCGGAGTTATTACACATGGTCATTGCCATGGCCATTTATGCAATGGGGAATGGATATCGTGGGTCCATTACCACAAGAAAAAGGACATGTAAAGTTTCTGCTCATACTCACCGATTATTTTACTAAATGGGTGGAGGCAGGAGCATTTAAACAGGTGCGAGAAAAGAAAGTCAAAAATTTTTTTGGCGGAATATCATATGCCGATTTGGTGTACCAAAGGAGATCGTGTGTGATAATGGCCCTCAATTTATTGGAGCTCAAATCACGGAATTCTTTCAAAGTTGGCAAATTAAAAGGATTACTTCAACACCTTATCATCCGGTGGGTAATAGGCAAGCAGAATCAACGAACAAGGTTATTATCAATAATTTAAAAAACGATTAGAGGAATCAAAAGTTAACTGGACTGAAGTGTTACCTGGAGTTTTATGGGCATATCGCACAACTGCAAAAACAAGTACAGGAGAAACACCATTTTCATTATTTATGGAGCTGAGGCTTTAATTCCAGTTGAGATAAGGAAACCAAGTACACGATTCACACAGGCAACACAAGAATCTAATGACGAGGAGATGTGGGTCAATCTAGATTTACTCGAGGGGAGGAGAGAAGCTGCATTAATAAGAATGGCAACACAAAAGCAAGTCATAGAACGATATTACAACCGAAAAGCACGCCTCAGATTCTTCAAAGTGGGGGACTTTGTGCTTAAAAAGGTTTTTCAATCTACAAAGGAAGCTAATGCGGGTAAATTAAGTCCAACATGAGAAGGATCCTATAGAGTTCGTGATATTGCAGGAAAGGGAGCATATGAGTTGGAGACAATGGATGGCAAGATACTACCTTCACATTGGAATGTTGTTCATTTGAAGAGATATTATTTCTAAGAAATACCCACGGTCAGGTATCACCATTTTAAATTTAATTTTTGAATTGTTAAAATTTTACTAACGATTTTAGATGATAGGCAAAAAGCTAACCCGTACTAAATGATGAGTCACGACCTGTAAGGCACACGAAATAACCTAAAATTCCTGGCCTAGGGTTACAATTATTCTAATAGAAATTCAAACGGGTTAAGCAGTCTTCATCTATAATCGCACCTCTGAGTCCCGTATGTTTTTCCTTTTCAGGAAAAGGACCAAATGAGAGAAACTATCAAGTGCTCGAAGCTTCATACTTCAACACTCAAACACTTGGGGGACTACATAATATACACAGATATGTGTATAAACAAGGCAAAGAAGATTAAGGAAAAATCAAGCCTAAAAGAGACAAGTGCAGAGTAAAAGTCACCAAGTCACGAGATGGAGCCACGATCTAAGGCCAAAGAAAAACCTCATTATAGTTAGTGTAAAGGCTATGTACTAAAACGGGTTATAAGGAAAAACCCCGTGTCTATTATTTTTCTTTTGAAAAAATCTGTTACAAGAAAAACAGTTACGAGAAAGTTATAGATGTAATTCAAATACATGTAAAGTATTATTCAAAACTTGTCAAAGTTATTTCAAAGAAACATGTGTGTTCCTATTTCTTTTATCGTATGACAACACCATTATGAAGTTGAGACGTCTTCTTCATTAAGTGTCGAAATATAAAAGGGCCCTCTTTTATAAAACTCATGTTTAAATTAATTAGTCATGAGGTTAACAGAAGCATCTTCGAAAAACAAAAATGCAAATTATTCTGTAAGTCCTTAAAAATAAAGGCAAGAATAAAGCAAACAGAAGTTTAAGATAATAACATGAAAAACTTCTTAATATGTAAAAATTCTAAGACTAAGTTCGAACTTAGTCATAAAACTATGAAATTGTTTATACATATTGCCCCATAAAGTACTTGGGGACTTGCGTTTCCAAAATCAACCCTCAAATGAAGCTAAGGGTTTGATTACAATTTTCCAAAATAAAAACAAAAACAAAATCATTCAAATAATTAAAACTGGTCACTGAGAAGTTTGTGGAACTGAAGCAGGAACATCAATAGCAGCGGGCTCAATTTGGGTAGGTGCATCAACAGATGCGGTTTCAACTTGGCTTGCAGCAACAGGCTCGATTGGGCTTGAAAGAGTTGGGATACCCGTATCAGCTTCAACATTCACGGGAGCTTCAACCACGGGAGAAGGGAAGTCCTGAGTTTGTTGAGCTTTTTCAATGGTTTCATTGATCTTAGCTAACTTCGACTCCAGGTTGAAGTTTTCTTGGCCAGCTTCAATTAGGGTATCACGACGTGAATTCAAAAATGTCCAACTTACCTCAACAGCAAATTTTTCTTCAAGGGTCTTATAATCATTTTCCCAATCAACAATCTCATTCTTTAGCTCTTCATTTTCAGCCAAGGCAGAGTTGTAAGAAGCTTGAAGAGAGGCATGGGAGCTCTCTAAAGGATGTACCTTATCAGCAGAGACTTGAAGGTCTTCTTGTGCTTGAGTTAAGCTTTGCACGAGCTCCCCAGTGTAAACTTCTTTTTGACTCAAAAGAGCCTTCAACTCTTTGTTCTCTTCACTGGCCTTAGACCGTTACTCTGAGAAGGAAGATTCGAGACGTTCTTTTTCTTTTTTTGCTCGGCTTGAGGAAGCTTTTACAACCGCCAACTCTGAAGTTAAAGCCCGCACCTACTGCTCTAAGGTACTCTTGCTCTCTTGTAAATCTTCCATATCAATTTGTGCACTCTCAAATTGTTCCTTCAATTGATCGCCTCCAATTGAGAATCACGTGCTACCTTCTCTAAAAGGGGGATTCTGTTCATCATTTCTGTGCCAATAACATTGGCCTAAAAAAGAAGGGAAATAAGAATCCTAAAGATAAAAAAATTTACAAAAAAGAAGGGAGAGAAGGAAAATACCTTCAAAGTGGCATGCACGATATCATTCATTAGAGTTAGGGAACTATGGCTCTCCAGCTTTACTTTTTCAATTGGGCCAATTAAAGGCTCCAGCCATACATCTACCTGACCTGACTTCCTCAAAAGGTTGCTATCAGCAGGAAATTCAATAGTTACCCTCCTCATAGCAGTACTTCTACTTGAAGATCCTACTTCCGTATGGTGAACGATAAGAGGGGGAATTGTCTAAGGAGGAGCGATAGAGGAAGTGAAAATAGTAGAAGAAGGAACAGAAACAGCTGGGGCTGGTAAGGAAGGAATCACGGGCACGGGAGTTGAAAAAGAAGATAAGGGTATTTCATCTAAAACAGGCCCTAAACTTCCACTACCAAAACCACTGATGAAAAGTTGATCAATAGACTCATGAGTATCATGGGGAGTGACGTCATCGTCAGGAATTATTACTGGGGTTTCAACAGGTTCGGTAAGAGAAACAGAAAGACGAGGGGAAACTTCAGCTTCGTCATCAGAGACGATGCGTCTCCTAGCTCGTGGCCTCGTCACCGGGGAACCCCTATTTTCCTCTTCTTCAGAGTCTTCTTCTTCAATAGTTTTCTTTTTCACACAAGAAGAACCCTAGACTATTTCTTGGGCTCTTTCTAAAGAGATACGGGTTCCCGAAGAGACACGAGAGGCCGCAACTGCTTCAGCAGTAACTTCTCGAATAGCAAATCCTGATAAAAAGAAGGATGGAAGTTAGAACAATAAAGGAAAATATAGGCATGAAAGAACAAAATATAAACTCTTACCATGAGTCTTTACTTTCCAACCGAAATGGTTAGAAAGTGTTTTCCAAGACCTACCATCCATTGGTGCGGTCTTCAGCAATTTATCTATCCAACCACGGAAATTGGGAACATCCTCCACAACTCTCATGGTTGCTAAAAAAAGCAAAATTAGAGAAGTTGATAAACTTGAAGGAAAAAGGCACGAGATGGATAAAAGACTTACGTGCAAAATTCCACTTCTCAGAGAAGGGAACTTTATTCTCACCCACTAAACCAACAGTGGGGGCAGCAACAAACCGGGCGTACCAGCCACGGTCCTTGTCATCTTCAGGGTTCACCAAAACCCTCTTGCTCCTGGCTACTAGTGTAAAAACACCATTGCGAAAAAGCCTAGAAGAGTAAAGATGAATCAGGTGAGGGAAAGTAAAAGGAACTTCAGCTTCAGTGGTTAAATGCCTTAAACAGGCAACAGCCCTCCATATGATTGGGCCAATTTGACCCAAACAGACATTGAAAAAACTGCAAAATTCAAGAATGACTGGGTCAATAGCTAGTTTGAACCCTAAAGTGAAAGGGTATGTGTAAACAAAAGAGAACCCAGTCAAATAAGAAGTAATTCTCTGATTTGGATTAGGGATAATAATGGGAAAATCGTTACTCCAATGGCAGTCTTTACGAACTACAGGAGTCAAAACTTCTGTAATTTGAGTGGGGTAAGCGTCAGCACGATCTAAAGCGGAAACCTGGTTTCTAAGAGATTCCCTATCATGGTAAAAAGATAGTTCTGTAGGGACTATCTCCTCTACTAAAGGCTCACGTAATGGTTCAGAAGGTTCTTTACCCCTAGAAGAAGATTTGTGAGAAAGGGAACCTCTGGTTCTAGAAGAAGGACCAGAACTAGGAGAAGGCATAGACGGACCACCACGAATAGATCCTAAGCTACGAAGCCTACCTCCTCTTCTATGCCTAATGGGGGAATTGGGAAAGGTACCAACAATGGGAACTCTCCTAGGGTTAGGTTTGGTGAAGACATAGAGAAGAAGAATGATGCGAGGAAGAAGTAAACAGAGATTTGGAGAATTAAGTATTCAATAAGCTTTATGAGGTAAAAGACAAGGAAAGAAGTTATATTTATATCGATAAGCAACCGCCAAAGGTAAAAGTGCAGTGATGGAAGGACCATAATAATGATAACTGGCACTTCGTGAATAGTGGAGCTATAAAAAACCTTGAAAAGGGCTGCAAAACTGCAGAACCAATGGAAAAATGACACATGTACAAAGCATTAAATGGAAGCGTCAATTTTGTCATAGCATTAATGGTGACAAAAATTCTCTTTTAATGAAATCCACTTCCCAAATATTCAATTGATGAATAAATAGAAAGTGGGGGGACTATTTGTATTGGGGAAAATTGTATATAAAGGTGACGTGTCAAGACACGTGGACTGGTCAAATGGTCAAAGAATTACAATTAGCCAAGAGGCACGAGCAGCAACGGAAACGAGCAAAGGCAAAGGAAGAGGCACGGGCGGTTATTCGAAGGATTCAGTGTCTGTACCTATTTAAGACATTTATATCCAAGAATCAAAAGGAATGGATCTGACAATAGAAAAGAGTGTAGATACAGTATTTAATAGGCATTAAATGCTGAATATGTTAGAGAATTTGTATTGAATATAATGATTATGTAACGTAGCATTCAATATCTTTAATTATTCATAATAGCCTTATTATGATTTGGGCAAAACGCATATCCCCAAAATATCTATAAAAGGGAGATATCTGATCAATTGTAAGGACACGAAACACTATTGGAATAAACTTTATTTTTTTGTTTTTCTCCTGATTATATTCTTGCTACCCAAATTACTCTCTTTTACATATTCTTTCGATTATCAGTAACCCGTGTTCTTCTAAATTCTAGTTTTGACTAAAATTCCATTTTTTGGTTAAACAGTCATGTTCATGTTCGCGTGGATGTCCTAATAGAATCTACACGTTGCTGATAACAATACTGATGACTTAGTGGATACAACAACGTCAGCTGGAAAGTCTACTGCAAATGAACTTGAAGTCGAGCCAATAGAAATGTTTACAAACTGCAGAATCAGAACTTGAGCTTGAAAATTCTGAGTTTGGAGCTCATGCATTGAGAAGATCTCAAAGAAATACTAAAGAGCCTTTATGGTTATAGGATTACGTGACCGTAAAGAAGGCACACGGAGTCACTTTATATCCACTCTCTAATTATCTGTACTCTAGAAGGCTCCCAACAAAATACAAATTTCAATACTCACAGAACCACAGATTTTAATAGAAGCTTCAAAGGGCAAGAGGTGGATTGAAGCAATAGAGCTAGAAACCAAAACCTTGGACAAGACATGGGAGATAGTGGATTTGCCCAAAGGAACGAATACAATTCGCTCAAAGTAGGTATACAATATAGAGTTTAAAGTTAATGGGAAAGTATAAAGATATAAGGCTATATTAGTTGCCAAATGATACAATCTAAGAGAGGAATTGAACTATCATGAGACATTCTCACTAGTTAATGAAAATGGCGACTATGAGATCTGTCATTCCATTAGTAGCTCCAAAGGATGGAATATATATCAAATAAATATAATGCTTTCTTGAAAGGATATTTGTATGAAAAAGTATACATGGAGATACATCAAGAATTTAAGAGACATGGGGAAATAAAGGTGTGCAAGTTGGTAAAGTATTTGTATAGGTTGAAACGTGCATCAAAGCAATGAATATCAAGCTTACTGAAGACTTACTTCATTATTTACAAAGAAGAAAGGGATAGACCTTGTGGCTATCTTAATATATGTTGATGATCTACTGATTATAAGGGTCCAGTGATCAGTTTATTCAGGAGACGAAAGATACTCTCTACATCAGACGTTTAAATTAGAAGATCTTGGGAAGCTGAAATATTTTTCGGGATAGAGGTATTGAGATCCAGTAAAGAAATTCTACTAAACCATAGGAAATATGCACTTGATCAGTTAATATCAAATTTATGATTAAGAGGAACTAAGCCAGTAGCCACTCCAATAGAATCAGTAGCTCACTTCTGCAGATATGATGGACACGTGAGAGTGGCAGAGGATAACATATTAAAGGATATATCTGCATACCAAAGGTTAATAGAGAGGCTAATATACTTGACAATCATATATAATACGAGATATTATCTTTGTTATGCATTAAGCCTGTTCATGTAAGCATCTAAAAATTCCCACTGGGAAATAGCTGTGAGGATATATAGTGAAATACATCAAACAGGCTTTAGGCATGGAGTTATTAATAAGCAGTAAAGATACAAATATTTTTTTACATATTTATGTGATGTAAAATGGGGCAGCTTGTTCAAATACTAGGAGATCAGTCACAAGTCTTCTAATGAAGTCGGTGAATCACCAATCTCATGGAAGTTAAAAAAAATATAGTAAATTATCTTAAGAAGTTCTCAGAAGCAGAGTACAGAAGTTTAGCAGCAGGAACAGCAGAAATTATTTGGATTTTAGGGTTTGTATGGGTCAAAATCAAACTAGAGAAATTCGATACACGGAGATGATTGTCATGAGTGACCTGCAAATCAATATGGGCAGTTTGGCCGAGGTCGATCAGTAGTCAACAGAACAAGCTGTTGAGTGGTTCATCAGGGCCGAGGTCGAGCAGCATGGATAGAAGTAATGGCTAGTATAGCTTTGGAACCTTCAAAATTCCCTTTGTTTGTACCTTTTAGGGTTCTTTGGGAATATCTCATATAATTAATAGTAGGAGAGATAAGGCAAAAGGCATGTAATATTCCATATGATAAGAACACTTGTGAAAAGTAAGTTCTCTAGATAAATACAAAGAACAACTTTCTAAAGAGATTCGATCTTTTTAGATTATCTATTGTCATTTCCACCAGATCCGAGAAAGTGCCCAATATTCTCTTATATTCTTGTCATTCATCATTGTCAAAGGAGGGAATCATTCACCTCATTTAATATTGGGTGAATCTTCCTCTTTATGCACATTTAGTACCATTTATTGTATTTATTGCTTATCATTATCCTCATTTTATTAATAACCGTAAAATTGAATGTGTATTGCATTAAATCCATTTTCATATGATCCCCACGTTATCTGCATAAACCTGTTTTAGATCCATAATTATTATCTTTAACTAGGATTAGCCCCTTATCTTTTTACTCAATTAGTTTAACAAAAAGTTTTATATTTTTTGGTCAAACAGGGTTGCGTACAAAGCTTGGGGTTTCTATCAAGCAGCTAGTGGATGTGTATTGTGATAGCAAATGAGGTTTGCAAATTACAACCAATCCATTTTTCATGGAGAAACAACACATATTGAAATAGATTATCACTTTGCCACGGACAAAATAAAGGAAGGAAAGATTAATACTAAGCACATTGGAAGAAATGATCAACGAGCAGATTCATTAACTAAAGGGGTTAGAAGGGTGCAACATGAGCTTCTATTAGGTAAGTTTGGAGCGCTTAACATTTTGCCCCCTCAAGCTTGAATGCAAGTGTTAGAATAACTTACTCTGTGTGTAGACCATAGTTAGATGTAGCTCAACTATAGTTGGCCAGCTAGCATAAGATGTTAGAGTTAACTAATTAGTGGAGTTAGTTAATTAAGTGGAGATTAGCTTATATATATATATAGTTAAATAGTGGAGTTAGTTAATTAAGTGGAGATTAGCTTTTATATATATATATATATATATATATATATATATATATATAAAACTGTGCCATTATGCAAAGAAATCATTCTCTTCTTCTTCAAAGTATCTTTCTCTCGACTAGCTTCCTCTCTATGCCATACCTCTGCCTTAATCTCCGTTGCAAAACCTCGAGTTTAGATCAACTTACAGAGTACACTGGTTTTGATATATGCGATAAAAATTTTGGAAAAAGATGATAATGTTATGAAATATAACTCAAAGTAACAATATGGAACAAGGAAATAAAAGCAATTTAGTAAAACATGAACAAGAAATGGAGATAGAGAGAAGGAAGAGATTTTCTTCTTCAATTGTGTGTATTTTCCTATCTATTACAAGGCCTTTATATAGGCATAAAAAGTGAAGAAAATATGTCATGGAATATGTCATTGAACATAGAAAATATGTCATTGAATATGTCATTAAGCATTTGACATGAAGATCATGGAGGAAGAGTAGACATCCACCATAATATGATATTTATCATAACACTCCCCCTTGGATGTCCATAAATAATGTGCCTCGTTAAAACCTTATTAGGAAAAAACCCTATGGGAAAAAAATCCTAATGAAGGAAAAAGAGTACATATATTTAGAAATACGCCTTTTGGTTGCCTCGTTAAAAACCTTGCAAGGAAAACCCAGTGGGACAAAACCTTGTAAGGAAAAAAGAGTACAACGCGTATTAACTCCCCCTGATGAGAGCATCAATTCACATCCCAATCTTGTACACTAGTTTCTTGAAGGTTGACGTCGGTAGAGATTTGGTGAACAAATAAGCCATATTATCACTTGAAAGAATCTGTTGCACATTGATATCACCATTCTTTTGAAGATCATGTATGGAAAATAACTTTGGTGAAATGCGATTTGTCCTAACTCCTTTTATGAATCCTCCCTTCAATTGGGCTATTCATGATGTATTGTCTTCATACAAAATTGTGGGTAGTTTGTAACACTTCAAATTATTTTTGGCTCAAATAAGATGTATTATAGACCTCAACCATACACATTCTCGACTTTCTTCATGAATAGCAATTATCTTAGCATGATTAGATGAAGTAGCCACGATTGATTTCTTAGTCGATCGCCAAGATATGACAATACCTCCACATGTAAACACATAGCATGTTTGAGATCAAGTCTTGTGTGTGTCAGATAAATACTCTACATCGGCATAACCAACAAGATCGGGATTGCAATCATTGCCATAAAATAAACCCACATTGGTAGTCCCTTTTAGATAACACAATATGTGTTTGATTTCACTCCAATGTCTCCTTGTAGGAGCAGAGCTATATCTTGTTAAGATATTAACTGAAAATGTTATGTCATGCCTTTTAGTGTTAGCAAGATACATTAGTGCATCAATTGCACTAAGATATAGTACTTCAGGACCAACAAGTTCTTCATTATTTTCATGAGGTCGGAATGGATCTTTATTTATATCGAGTGATCTCACAACGGGGTACTAAATGGATGTACTTTATCCATATAAAATCGCTTTAAAATCTTTTTAGTGTATGTTGATTGATTGATAAAAATTTTATCTTTCATATACTCAATTTGTAGACCAAGACAAAATTTTGTCTTTCTAAGATCTTTCATTTCAAATTCTTTCTTTAAACAGTTTACTGCTTTAGGAAGCTGCCTGGGAGTTGTAATGATATTTGAATCAACATACACAAAGATTATAACAAATTCAAATTCAGATCTTTTTATAAAGATACAAGGACAAATTGAATCATTCTTGTACCCTTCTTTCAATAGGTACTCACACAGGCGACTATACCACATGCGCCTTGATTGTTTCAATCCGTATAAGGATTTTTGAAGCTTTATTTAATAGATTTCTTGGAAACATTAATATGCTTCAGAACAATTTTAATCCTTCAATGATTTTCATTATACGCATATCAAGTTTTCATGTATTGCCAGATTAAAACTTGAAATAATTATATCCACCATAAGAGAACATGTATCCATATAATCAATGTGAAGATATTTACTAATTTTCTTGTGTCACAAGTCGTATTTATGTCTATCGACATGAAATTTTTGCACAAGAACATATTTATACCTCCATTGGCTTTATACTTGCAGGTGTTGGGACTATCCGCCCAACTTCACATTTTTTCAAGTGAAGTCAATTTTCATTGCGTATTTTTCATTTGGCCAATCATTTATCTGTCCAAATTTCATGACAGATTTGAGCTCAAGATCCTCGTCAATATTAATAATATTGAGCGCTACATTATGTTAACAATATTGTCGACGATCATTTTATA
Organism: Nicotiana sylvestris; assembly: GCF_000393655.2. Classification (NCBI taxonomy): domain Eukaryota; kingdom Viridiplantae; phylum Streptophyta; class Magnoliopsida; order Solanales; family Solanaceae; genus Nicotiana; species Nicotiana sylvestris. The sequence continues at coordinate 51,133,407 of NC_091065.1, forward strand.
TCGGTTCAATTATTACACAATAAAGACATAACTTATTGAGATCTCTTTATCTCATTATTTTCAGGTACCTGAGCCTCTCACATGAGGTCTTACGAAGTGTTATGTCGTGGTGCTCTTCTAGAGCACTTGCCTCCTTATTATGACCATTTTGCCCCTCTTCTTCTTCAAGGAGTTTTATCTTTGGAACCGATTGGTCTGTTATGCTTCATGCGTGCCATAGACTCTGTCCCTCATGGACTTTATTCTATTTTGAGCATTAACAGCTGAAATATGACATTTAGCTTTGGGTCAGCAAATGCGTCTGGCAATAATTTATAAATTAATTATCACTTGAACTTCAAGTTCATATTTTCTTGTACGAGGATCTATATGTATTCATAATAATTCATTTCACGTATCACTTTCTCAGCTATCCATTTTTCCCCCTAATGTTGGGATCACCAACACATTTCCCAACCTTCTTTGGGAACCCATCTTTATGCATTGTGGTGGCATAATTAAATCATATAGCACATTCATATTTCTATATAGAAATTCTTTGGTTCCTGACCCTGAACCGATTGTGATAGGGAGAAATTTTCATAACTTGGCTAGATGCGTACAAGTGCTGGTGTATATTAAATAATACATCTCATACCAAATTTCATTTTTGGGAGTTTTGTTCTCATAACCAATAATTTAGCTATAATTGGAGGCATACAATTTCCGCTAAACCAACTTGGATTTAAACCAGTATTATTAAGATAAATCATCATAATTTATATTCTGGAATTGTGCTCTAATAATTTGAGCAAGCAATCTTGCAAAAACCAAACTGCAAGTTGATAACAAATGCACATGTGACCATAAAATAGATGCATCTATTAAAATCATATAATAGTAAACGATCCACATGGCAGGTGACAGGGCACATATATATATCACCTTTTATTCCTTCCAAAAATCAAGGGATTCAATCCCAACCTTTAACTGGTATATCATGAGAATAAGCAGCACAAGAGAATTCTTGAAGAATCTTCTATTCTTCAATATGTGTCAATGTAATTCTTAATTAATTTTTCGCATCATAATTGAACCGATATGGTCAACCGGTCATGCCAATTAATATTTATTTTAGTAAATCTCTAGTTTACTTGTGGCATATGATTCCAGCATCATGCTTATATTTGTGTAGTACAAATAGAAAGAAGATCGGGTAACCTTTCATATTTACCCGGTATGATTATAGAAATATGAAGATATTCAATCTTCCTTTCATTTATAGTCTCAATATGCCAATTACTTTGACTTATATATTTGAAACTCAAAAAGTTTCTTTTGAGACTTTACAATATCAATGTCATGAATAAGTTTATTCATCCGGGTAGTAACAAATTAGTTTTTCAGAGTTCTTAATAACTTTTGTAGTACAAGATCTTTTATCATACCATTCATATGGTAAATGTCTCCTTTATGGATAAAATTATATCATAATAAATTGTCATGGTCAAAATCATCATAAACAAAATCATTTCTTGCTTTAACTTTGCCTTTAATAACTTTTATAAGGCATGACAAAATAATATTTGGCGTACCACATGTACGCGACCAATGACATATTCATGTAACCACACAATAATATTTATTCTCTTTATTTTACTCAAATCTCCCTTAGATGTGAGTTGTGTGGTGTTCATATAATCATGAATTGCATGTCTTTATTCATTGCTTTTATCACATATTGTCACATTCAACTTTAGGAATGAGTTTGCTTCTCAATGCTTATCACAAGTCACATTCTCTTCAAGGAATGGATCATAATCAGCGATGTGCTTTATTATTTTCATACCAATTTGATGGTAAGCATTGCCTTCACATTTTGAAGGACTATTTTGAGAACCCTTATTGTTCTCCTTTTATAATCATAGTGATGATTATTATTATTTTGATATTTGGAACACTCACGTTCATTGTTCAACCACTTGTCTTCATTGAAACTTATTATGCACTGCTATCACATTCACTTCAAGAATGGAGCAAATCAAGTGGGACAATTTTCATGTCTTTTCATGATAAATATATTATTTTTCTTTAGTCATCATTATATCATCAATATGGTACAGTGAGACTCAAATCCAATGTCTTACCAAAATAAAAGCATGTTAGGCCATGACAAATTGGGACTCAAACCCAACTCTTATCATTATGGAGCATCAGGATTTGATCCTGATGTCTTAATCAATAGCATAATAGGCTAAACAATATTGAGATTCATTCTCAAGCCTTAATTTCAATCACATGCCAAGAAAGTTGTACACAGCTAATTTGTAACTTAGCAAATCAAATTTGTTTTCTTAAATAAGTGTACAAATCTCAAATCAGTGTAAAGCTTTATCAATTATTTGTAGCATCTATATGAAATACAACTTTTTGTAATCAGAATATTTCTTCTAAATTGTATTAGAATTTAAATGGATATAAAATAATTGTCATAATATTTATTGGGCCTCTCTAAAAAATATTGTTGTTTTCGGGATATACCCTACCAATTGGATTTGATTTAATGTCATGACTTTCCTTCACTCAATTCAACCAAGCAATTAGTGAATAAATTTATCAAAAGTACAACATATAGGTAACAACACATATATAGTACTAATACATAAATTCAGCATTTATATTACCTGAAAAGTGTCATTATAGGTAACAACTTACCAGTTGTAGCTTATGCGTCATTCATATAAAATACTTGAAAATGGTAAGCCAATAGCAAACATCAAGTAGATCATGGATACTCGAAAATACCTCCTCTAGTAGTCATACTAATCGTTGTTTCTTTCAAATGATATGATCATAAATTATGAAGTATATTTTCTCAATAGCTGGTTTGTTTTCCAAATTTCAAAGAAATAATTAATCAACCTAGATAAAGATGTGAAGTATTTCTTGTTTTCTTCAAGATGATTTATGCTTCTAATCAGTATGACCCAATTTTTTTTTTCTTTTTTTTTTAACTATATGCAAGTGTAAAAATCCAAAATAGAAAATATTCATCAAAGTAAAAGAAAATGTCAAAAGCGACAAGACATATTGAAGATAGTTAACACACAAATATACATAAGACAACTTATATAACATATCCTTGGTTACCATGACATGCATCATATTAACAATTAACTGGTACTATGATTTTCACTTATAGAACTTCAAAAAATTTATTCCATTCATGTGATATAAAAAATATAATATTAATATATGCTTATGCAATACAGGTGTTAGTACGAAGTTGTGTGCATATGAGATATTAAAGAAATAACAAGTAAAAGATAATTATACATTCGTACGTTTCATTACTTACCATATGTAGTTTCTTTTTACATCTAACCATGAGATGATATGTATGGCTTCTAATTGCAATCTTTTCGGATGTAGGCAAAATTTTGTAGATATATATAAAATTGGTGAGAGACTCGTGTTGATAACGTGTTATGAAATATTACTCAAAATAACAATATGGAACAAGGAAATAAAAGCAATTTAGTAAAACATGAACAAGAAATGGAGATAGAGAGAAGGAAGAGATTTTCTTCTTCAATTGTGTGTATTTTCCTATCTATTACAAGGCATTTATATAGTCATGAAAAGTGAATAAAATATGTTATGGAATATGTCATTGAACATAGAAAATATGTCATTGAATATGTTATTAAGCATTTGATATGAAGATTATGGAGGAAGAGTAGACATCCACCATAATATGATATTTATCATAACAGATAAAATATTAACTAAAAGACATTTTAAGGATGACTGAGAAACAATATCGATATCCTGGAAAATTCATAATAAAGGTAATAATTTTCCTAAAAAAACTGATGAAAATTTATAAAAGAAAAGGGAAGAAGAATCTCCACACAATTTTGTGTTGTTGATTTAAAAGCCAGATAAATATTTCAACTAATTTGGCATCCTATTTTTCTGGTCGGAATTAATGTATTTTCTGTCAAATTTAATTTTCGAGTGACAAATCAAAGTGATTTTAAAGTTACAAAATTTTTTGGCATCCTATTTTTTTTTTTTTTTTGAGTTATAACGGGCAGTTGGGCATAACAAATGTTGCACTTAGCAAATTTCAGTCATTTCGTTCGGTTTGTTGAGAAGAAATTATGTGTCACTTAGTGAATTTAAGGCTAAGATGCTGATTTTCTCAACTGCAAATTTGGTCGACTTTTATTGTCAATAAATCTAATCATTAAGTTGACACTTACCATTGGAGCTGGTGGTTGATGATCCATTCATTTTCTCCCCCTTTTTGATACTGATGGGACCGAATTATGAAGTTGGAAAGCAGCTAAAGTAACCATCTGGATTTCAGAGGAACAAACTTTCGTCTTTTCACAAATCGTGCTTTTGCCGCCTCGTAGTTCAAAAAATTATAAAACATTTTTAGAAACCTTATACAACTTATCTGAGCTAACTATATAATTCAACTCCTTCCGACATGCTTGACAAAGGTTAGTTGTAATATCATACGAAAGTACTATTTGAATATCCAATTCAAATATTTACAATAATTGGTAGAAGTACTGCAAATGTTTTATGAATAATACTTTTTGGAAAACCTTACAATAACACATGTGGAACAATGATATAACTCAATCAAGACCACAGTTATTTCACTCTTTAGATAAATGTGCACAAAGTATCGAAACATTTTATCTTCTTCTTAGACGTGCGTTTAAAACCATAAAAGAAACATTATTTTATCTCATTTTATATGATGCTATTATTATTTGATTATACATTATACTTATTGTGTAATTCCATATATGTAAATTACTCTTTCAAAAACTAATAAATTAATGCCTAATTTCACTAGATACCATGAATTTGATCTGAAAAAATTTGTATACACACTCTATGTGTGTTTATTCCTAATCAATTACAATATGAAGCGCATTTTATATATGCACGATAGCCATAGGTGATTAGTATGTACTCTCGCCTTAATAATATGCCTTCTAATAATGATAATTTTATGCAATTTAAGGTAAACACCGAATTTAATATACTAAACCCCGTCAATTATTTAGTGTAGATATGAATCCGTGAGTTGTGACTTGTGAGCAGCGACCAGACACGGGTTCCCCTTAATCCACCGTCATTTGCGCAGTGTATCAATGCTTAACTTCACTCATCTGCATAAGTCCACGCGTTCAAAGCTCGCCATTTTTCCTCCACTTTCCTTTTATTTTTGTCTTCTACTTTCCTTTTCCTTTTAAATTCTTCATTCAATAGTGCCATGACCCTCCTTTATAATAATAAAGCCCTTATTTATCCCCCACCTCTCTCTCTCCACTCTCTCTATAACAAATAAGTTCACATTTCACATTAATACCGTGTTTATCCAAACTTCTCCAAGTTAAAAAGTATTTTTTTTAAAAAAAATAACTTTTTCAAAATTAAAGTGTTTAGCCAAATTTTTGAAAAAAAAAAGTGATTTTGAGTTTTAGAGAAACAGAAAAAAATTGGTTTTCCCATAAATACTTTTTTGAGAAGCAGTTTTGAAAAAAAAAATAAACTTAGAAATACTTTTTAAAAGTTTGGTCAAATATTAATTGTTGGTTAGAAGTATTTTTTAAATTAATTAGTCAAACATAAATTATTTCTCACTAAAAATACTTTTGAAAAAAAAATATTTAAAAAAAAAATACTTTTCAAAATAAGCTTTTAATTTTTTATTTTTGTGTTGGGCCAAACATGTTATAATACTACTCCATAGTACATTACCACTCTAGTCCTATCATTAACGTGCATCACTAGTGTTCCATCCGACAAACAAAATGGCGGAAGAAGAAGTGGGAGAGGAGTACCTTTTCAAGATTGTGGTAATTGGTGATTCTGCTGTAGGCAAATCCAACTTGCTGTCCCGTTTTGCCCGTGATGAATTTGACCATAACTCTAAGGCCACCATTGGAGTTGAGTTCCAAACCCAAGTAGTGGAAATTGATGGCAAGGAAATTAAGGCCCAAGTTTGGGACACAGCTGGTCAAGAACGTTTTCGGGCAGTCACTTCTGCTTATTATAGAGGTGCTGTTGGGGCTCTCATTGTTTATGATATTAGTAGGAAGACTACTTTTGAGAATATCAAACGTTGGCTTGATGAACTCAACAGTAAGCCCCTTTTTCCTTTATTTTGGATTTTATTTGGCAAGCATCTAATTGCGGATTTCTTTTTGGACTTGGATTCGCAATGATTTTGGTTTGATCTGGATCCATTGTTTCTCTCCTCTGGTACTTTATAAGCTGGGGTAGTTGATACTGTGCATTTTATTTCCTTTTTGGTAAATGCTGATTTGTTCATTCTTCCATCAATTAACTTGGTCTGTGCGTAGTTTTCATCAATGTTTGGGTGTTTTTCATCTTTATTGATGTTATAAGTTGCGATTCGATGCAGCAAATGTGGTTTAAATTAACTAAAGGAATTCCCCAGTTACCAGAAAAAGGGGTATTGCAATGTCTCTGGAAAAATGCACTCTTGATTTACTAAATTGTTTACCTAAATCTTTACACATGGAAAGAGTAAACTAATGATATCTGATTCTGGGCTGTAGTAGTTGTTGGTTTACTATTGCATAAGGTTCATATCTATAAGCTAGTTGTAAGGGTATTTATTCTTCTGGATTATAAAAAATTTTAAAAAACAAATAAAAAAAAGAGTATCAATTTTGCTGGTAATTTCAGTCCCGAGTATTTTATGCGTATGAGCGTGTGTTATTTTGATTCTAAACCTGTTTGAAGCTCGACATGCTGCAAGTTTCATTTTGTGTGGACTCCATTGTATCAAGGCAAATTGTTTGTCTATATATTATTGTGAAAAATGTAATAAAATCAACTGGCCAGCTATGAACAGCTATATCGATTATTTACTGGTACGGCTATTGTGAGTAGCCTGATAGATTTGAGAATAACAATGTGCCATACATACAATATTTTAGACGACTGGGAACTAGTTCTATTCTGGTGAATGAAGAGTCCCATCCCAGTCTTCCTTGTATGAAGTCCAACCTGTGCTTACTTATGTGTCAAGAGAAGAAATCTAAATATAAGTTTGAATTTTGGCATCATTAAGGCTTTAAGGAGCATTGCTTTAAAATTGGGTCATTTTCTAGCTTGTCTTCCACTTGCAGTTGTGCAACCAAGATAGTTCTGCTGGAAGTCCTGGACTTGTCTGATTTTCATACAGTCGACCCAAACTAGTTGGAATTGAGGAGTTGTTGTGTCTAAAATCTGAAACTCTAACTTGTTATGAGCTAATTTTCAAAGAAATGCAGATTGAGATATCCCATAGGTAGCATGACAAATATTTGTTCTGTATTATTTGATTTCAGTTGTTCGCCACGCTTCACATTAAGTAACCTAGAATATCTGTATCATCCCGCCAATATACAATTTCACTTATCTGTTCAAGAATCTGAATGTATGTGGATCTTCTCAAGCACTGCACATCCATTATAGGATTATACTAATGGTAACTCACAAGTTTTAATAAATTCTCAAGTATTCTTCCTGCTATTGTAGCTGATGCATTTTGATTGTTTTGCTACCCCCCTTCTGGAATTTCAATATTCGTTTTACCATATAGTTTTTTAACCCATTGCTTAAATGGTAATGCAGCTCACTGTGATACGACAGTTGCAAGGATGCTTGTTGGAAACAAGTGTGATTTGGAGAACATCAGAGATGTGAGTGTAGAGGAAGGAAAAAGCCTTGCAGAAGAGGAAGGATTATTCTTTATTGAAACATCTGCACTGGACTCTACTAATGTCAATACAGCCTTTGAAATTGTCATCCGCGAGATATACAAAAACTTGAGCCGGAAAGTTCTCAATTCTGATTCATACAAGGCAGAATTATCAGTGAATCGGGTTAGCCTTTCCAATGGAACCGACATGTCAAAGCAAAATGCATCGTGCTGTTCCAGATAGTTTTTACAATAATTATTATGTCGATCTTTAGTCTCTTTACCTTTTTGGACTGCCCTGAGTTCAAGCTGGGCAGTTTCTCAAGGGTGCATGTCGTGTTACTTTTAGTTCATTGCTGCAGTCTTGCAACTAAGGGTGCAGTACGCAATAGTCCCAATAGGGTATAATTGTATCTTTACGAGGCAACAGAATAAATATTTGAGGAAGGATTGAGTTTTGACAAAATTCCTAACGTTCTTTTCCTTCATTGTAGACAATGACTTTACCAACCTCAAGGGTAAAAACGAATTAAGAAGCTTTACAAGTATGGGTGTAGGAGGAATATACTAGGGTTCAAATGTAAACATCCTCTAGTATTACAGCTAGCCGTTATATGTGTCAGGCGCGTATCTCGCCGCTTACGATTACGTGGAGGCGTGATAGTTGGGCACGGTTATGGGTGGACACGGCGTATCTCGAAGTTTAGTATCCGTTCGAGGCCTTGTGGATTCGCAAAAATTAATTTTGAGATGCCATCTTTCAAAAATGAATTTGCGCGATCTAAGAGGTGATATTCATTCATATCTAGAGGCTCCAAACCATATAATAATCGAAATAATAGAGCAATTGATTCTCTCACAGATGAAAACTCTTGGCCCACAGATGAAAATCACTTTTTTAACTTAAATTCTCTCAAAGCGGTATAACATACGCATAGCCCAGCCTTACATACTAATTACCTTTAATTTAATTAAAAAATTTAAAAGGTAAAGCCTTTACTTCAAGCTTTGAAGTTAACGTTCACCTACAATAGGCCAAAAGTGCTATTTTCAAAAGTAAGGTGTTTGGCCATGTTTTAAAAGAAAAAAAATATTTGTTTAATAAAAGCAGAAGCACTTTTTGAGAGGAAAAAAAATAACTTATTTCCAAAATTAATTTTTAAAAAAATACTTTTGAAAAATATATTTAAAAAAACTTTTTAAAAACTTAGTCAAACATTAATTAATATTAAAAGTATTTTTTAAATAAATTAGTCAAACACAGTAAGTTAATTTAATAAGCTTGGCCTATAAATCTTCTTTGTTTGGGTTGAGTGAGGTCAAGTCTAGTAGAAATGGTATGGGGTCGCCACTTTTTAAAATGGTATTTACTTTTTATTCAGCATTTTTAATGATGAGCAAAAGTAGCCACTACTCTATTAAAATTAATATGAAAAGACGAAGTTCCCCTTTCTTCTATCTCTTTTCCTTCCCAAACCCTCTATCAAAATTTCAAAACCCTTTCTCCTGAACAAAATTTACCAAACTCGTTACTTCTCTTCCCCAACTCTATCCCACTTCCTAAACCCAAAGGCAGACCACTTTTTCGGCGTTGCAGACCACTTCTCCAATTTTATTTATTTTTTTTTTCTTTTGGATGGTTAGGTTATGTAGTCTTTTATGTTTTTAGTTGTTTCTTTTTGTTATTAGCTTTATGTTGTGTAATTTGACATCAATCTTATATGTAAATTGCAATTATTATTTTTTTTATTTTTGTGAAAAGATACAAATAACGTTTGGTTTTCTGCTACGTTATGGATCCTGAACTTACAGTTACAAGTTCAAAAGTTAAGGACACTTTCTCCCTCCTAAACTTCGAGTTCCAAGTTCAAAAGTTAAGGACACTTGGTCCTGAACTTAGAATTACAAGTTCAAAAGTTAAGGACACTCGGTCCTGAACTTAGACTAACAAGCTCAAAAGTTAATGATAATAGGTCCTGCTCTTACAGTTACAAGTTCAAAAGTTAAGGACAATAGGTCCTGAAGTCCTGAACTTAGACTAACATGCTCAAAAGTTAAGGACAATAGGTCCTGAACTTAGGCTAAGAAGCCCAAAAGTTAAGGACAATAAGTCCTGAACTTAGACTAACAAGCTCAAAAGTTAAGGACAATAGGTCATGTAGTACTGAAATTAGACTAACAAGCTCAAAAGTGAAGGACAATAGGTCCTAAACTTAGGCTAAGAAGCCCAAAAGTTTAAGGACAATAGGTCTTGAACTTAGACTAACAAACTCAAAAGTTAAGGACACTTGGTCCTGAACTAACAGTTACAAGTTCAAAAGTTAAGGACATGTAGTCCTGAACTTAGAGTTCCAAGTTCAAAAGTTAAGGACATGTAGTCCTGAAGTCCTGAACTTCGAGTTCCAAGTTCAAAAGTTAAGGACATGTAGTCCTGAAGTTAAGGTCAAAAGTTAAGGACATGAGCAGAAGGGTATTTTCGTCCGAGCAGTTAAAGTTTATTAAAGCAGTGGCTAAAGACTAAAAGACATTTTAAACAGTGACTTAAAAGTAAATACATGTGTTATTAGTGGCTAACCGTGCACTTCCCCCGTTAAGTCTACTTGAGGAGAGGGGTGCACCTCATTTTACTGGGTGTCCTCCCACTTGACACTCATTTAACTTTTGGTCCTATTTTTAAAATTTCATAAATATAAGTAAATTTGTTTTTATTATTTAAAATAAATTTTTAAAAATAAGTATTTTGTTGTCATATTTATATTTTAAGATATGTTCATGTTTGGATATGATTAAACAAACTGGGTGCTATGAAAAAATTAAATGTACGGATATATTATACAAATAATAAATAAAATATTTTTAAGTAAATATCTAGGTAAAATTATATAGTATATAATATATTATATAATGTATTACATAAATGAAAGGATTTATAATGTCAAGTGCATAATAAACTTTTCAAGTAAAAGTATTATAAAATCTGGCCAAGGTGATTGATGATAACTATGGCAAAGTAAAATAATTTTTGTGTAATAAAAGAAAGAACAGTAACTTTTGGGTAATAAATATAAAATTGATTGATTTTTACGTAAAAAAATATATAATAATTTTTGAGTAATGAATACAAAACTAAATGACCACTCCCTTTTCCTCCTCCTCCTTCCTCCTGAAAAATCTATGATCACACAACTAAAATTAAAAAGAATGAGATATACTGGGGTTTGTTGAGTTTGATGTCCAAGAAGACAAAGTGGGTTAGTGATTTTTGAAAGTTTGGCCTGAATCTAACTATTGAGAATTACTGGGAATGGTATTAGAAGTTTGAATACCAAACCTGGAGTGATTTGAAGTTTATGTGGAGCAATTTGTATCAATTTTGAAGCAAAAACATGGTGAAATTTCTACACAGATAACTAAATGTGCCAAACTAATTTAAATAACGTTCAAAATTCAAACAGTGGCGTACAAATCATAATCAACCTATTTGTGCAACTCTCCACCGAAGAAAGGGCCGAGCAAGAGGAAGCCAATTAGTAAAAATAGCACGGTATAGTCAGTTTTCGGATTAGTCATTCAAAAATAGTCAGCGTTTACCAAGTCAATGAGAAATAGCCACTATTTTGCTGCACCAAAGACCGGTCCAGCATAATATACTGGAGTTCGGTGCACCTGTGTATGAACTCCAGCATATTATGCTAGACCGGTATACTTTGATGGCTCCAGTATAATATACTTGAAACTGGAGCACCGGTGCTCCAAACTCCAGTATATTATGCTGGACTGGTATACTTGTTGGAACTCCAGTATATTATGCTGGAATTCTAGTGTACTTATGTTGGAACTCCATCATATTATGCTGGAGTTCCAGAATACTTATCTTGGAACTCTAGTATAATATGCTGGAGTTCAAGTATACTTATGCTGGAACTCCAGCATAATATACTGGCGTATTTTTCGGGTTTTAAACAGTGTTTTCGCTCAAATTTATCTTTACATGAAAAGTAGCTAAATTTCGATTACTTTTGAAACTGGGCTATTTTTGAACGATCAGTTGTAAATCTGGCTTTTTTTGAATTTCACCCCTTCTAAGGGGCTAGCCAACTCAGGCCCATTGGCTGAGGGAGCGATTCCAGGCAGACCTATTGATGTCGTTTGGTAGGGTATATAGGAATGATACTAAATATGATGTATTAGTAATGTTGCATTTAGTAATTCTGAAATTAGTTATGTTGGTGTTAATTATGTTGTGATTATTTCTTATCGATTTTTTGGCTTGGTGTATTAAAAAATAACATACATTGCATAATTGTTTTAAAAATTATTTATTTACAAAATACACTCCGATGGTTTGGAAAACGTTTTGAAAGGGAAATTCTATTTTTAAACATGCTCTATCAAAAACTATGGCATTACTAATGCCATAGTTTGTTGTGTATAAGAATAGTATTGAATATGGAATATAACTAATACATGCATTAGTTAGGGAATCTTACGGAAATGTCGCAAATAAGTCCTAACTTATCAACCTCTAGCCATTAACCATACACTTACCAAAACTAGTCAAGCACATACAAAAATTAAAAACCCAAAGAAATAAGAATTCTTTCTCTCTAAGAATCATACGCAAAGATCTCCTTCCATATTTTTAAGCATGATCAACAACATTAGATGCAAAACGGAAAGAAAAATTCATGGATGAGGTAGCAAACAAGGTGATGAAATATATAAAATAAAAAAAATATAAGATTCCAAAAATCTAAGCAAAAAAGGGACATTTTTCAATGGGCATAGTTGAATATTCATTGAAAACTCATAGATGAGTCAATATACAAAATTTGAGGAAGATTGGAGGTGATTTGGACTAATTTGGTATCAAAATTCGAAGTTATAATCGATTTCAAAAAGTTCTTCTGTAACACATGCATCAAACATATACCACGCATATATCTCACACACAAGTATACATGGATATACATGTGATACAAATGCAATACATATGTGATATATAAATTATACACAATGTGATACACATATCATCTTTTTCCATGTTCATCTTCTACTTCAAATTTTTAATTCAAACCACCACAAAACTCTACCAAATCATCCCAAAACTGAGATTTAAACTTCTTAAGATGTATCCAATCTATTCCAACAATACCCACTCAAAAGAAAGTAAAAATTTAACATTTTTTTGGCTACAAATAACTAATTGGCTAATATTGATAATATTTTATGAATTGACTAATTTTTGTACTAACGTATCAGCTGACATAACTAGTAATTTGCTTATTAGTTATACATAGGTTGAAAAACACTAGCAAACAATGAACTAATAATACCAAACCTAATACATATATTATTTTTCCTAATACATCCTACCACCAAACGACCCCTTACTGTGTTGGACCAGGTTGGTTGTGGACGGATCCGATGTTGTTCACTTGTTGCTTACAATTACCAGTGAAGATTTTGAATATCGAGGCTAATGCATCTGGCTTCTTACGCTGATGGACAATCAAATAAGTACATAACTGGCTATCGGAGTTCTAGCAAACCAGAGTCCCACAAAATTACAAGGATATCGTCTCACTAATCCAAATTTAAATCTTCATTCTCTGCTGACAGACAACCATAGAGAGGCCCAAGAAATATACACAAAGAATCTACTTAAACCAACGTGTGATATATATATTTTGTACAGTCATAAAATTGAAAAAATGCCTGTATATACAACACCGACTAAGGTAAAGAATTTATGGCTTCCTCAAAGCAGACGCTGCACCCATGACAACAGCCAATACAAGGCCCAAACCAGCACCAAGTGAGGCACCAACAGCGGCAGCATTCAGAGAATTAGCCTTTGCCTGAGAATCTTGAATTGCACCTGCAGCAACTGCTCTCTCTCGAGCCAATTCCACAAAAAGCCTATCTCTGGCAAACTCCTAGAGACAACAAAACCACCACATTTGTGTCATGAACAAGGGGGTGGGGTGTGGGGGGGGGGGGTTTAAGAAAGTCTACTTTTCACTTCAATTCCTTACCTGCAAAGCAGCTTCTTCATGGCTCCTAAGTACGCGATGGATAAGCTCACACAAAGCAGATACACCATCAACGGGGAGAATAGATGCTTTCTTCTGGAAAGGCCTCCGGACAAGTTCAAGTGGAGCAAAAATTAACTTTTGGGCACCATTCATTCCCTCGCGATCTTTCCCTTCTGTATACCAAGATTGAGGAGCACCAGCGGCACTGGGCATAACATAAGGACATGAGTTGATAACCTCAGTTGTGCTAGGAGATGCTTGATATGCCTTCAGAGCAGCATTAATAGCTGCCTTTTGCTGGTGTGCACTGACAGAAAACTTGTTTGTTATGGCAAGTACCCAAGGTATTCCAAGAGATTTTGCCTCATTTAGGAGAAGGGATATGGCAGGTTGTGGTTGTGAAGCATTTGAGTCGTTGTAGCGAGGAATTCTATGAGATAGATTATGCACAAGTATAACCAAATCGGTTTTCTTACTGAGATCGCGAATTCCTTTCCACAGTTCATCCCTAAAATGTGTTGCCTCCATGTTCAGATTCTATAAAACAAAATAGAGGGTCAAAATTTTGAGCATTTAAGAAAAACCAAATAAATCCAAGCAATGATAAATAAAGCGACCAAATGAGTACATGACCATCCATGGAGAAACACAAAGTGAGAAGTGACAATTTTAAGCAGTTCTTAACGAACTTCCATTTAAGACTGTTTCTAAGAAAATTCAGCCAAAATATCTAAAGAAAGATTGCTCTCTTCTCCCTTCTCCAAAACCTTGCTGCAATAAGATGCTTGCTTTGAATATGGGAAGATGTATGTTGTCTTCTGTTTCACCATGTATGTTTATCCAGTAAAATGGCATCCAAGATATAACTTGCAAGCGAGGGAAAAAAATGCAAAATCGAAGTTTCATATGACAGGAACGTTGAGCATACATAAATAGATTGAGAGAGACATGTTTCTCCTAAAAAAGAACTCAACTCAAAGTTACACTAACACTTCTCATAAACTAAGATTTTCCATACTTTTTTAACAAGGACTAAGATTTTCCTCTCTTTTCTCAAAGGTTTATTATTACTGTTGTTTTGTTTTTCGGTAACCAAGAAATCCCTGAAGGTCGGCTTGCGCACCGTTCGAAACTAGGTAAATAATGTGCCGCCCCTCTATCCTTTTCCACTTAAATACTAGGCTTTTGTCTGGGCCAGCCTTCGAACCTGTGATGTGCGTGTAAGAGTTGCGCTCTTACCACTACAATAAAGCTATTGGGGCCAAAGGTTCACTATATTTTTCTAAACAGTTTGTCCAGATATTTCATTGATCAGGGTTAACTTTTGTGCACGAATCTGTTCCTCTAGACAGAGTTCACAGTTCCGAAGAATTGACAGCAAAATTACTTCCTCAGATATGTAACCTACTTTAACATGCACACTGATCAAGAGTAAAATGGTAGAATAAATTTATTCAGTAAGTTCGGTAGAGAAAAGTTTAAAAATACATTTAGAAATGTAAAGATAGTGAAGTAATTTTGAAAGATGTCCCATCAAATTCAAAAAAAAAAAAAATAGTTGTAATTGCTTTTGGATTTTTGGAGAGAGAAAAACTTGCCACTTAAGGAAATGGGTCACCTTTTTTGGGACGGAGGAAGTGAGTCACATCCCAATCGGGTAAAAAGCTGATGACGGGATCTTAAAAAAAACAATTAGCAACACAACATTAGGAAGGTATATGAGTCTTCCATATTTAAAGCACCACCCAGAAAAGAGAGATGGAGCAGACGAGTTAAAGGAACCTGCAGATTAACTCCAGCTGAATCAGAATAGCACAAGCCACAGGCAATTCCCTCTTGAACATCATTGTCTGCATGTAGATTTTCAGTACTCTCAGTGCAAACACTTCGGCCTCGATCCAGAATTGCCTTTAAAAGAGAGGTTTTACCGGATCCCTACATAATTCACAAGTATTAACTACAGAGATATCTAAAACTTCATCTGTCTCAAGTCTAATTTAAAACCAACCATACCTCAAGACCAATTAACCTAACCCTACGGGTTCTCAGATTAACCTCTTTCCAGACGGTAGAAAAATCAGTTGTACAGTATATGACGAAATCATCTAAACCATCTGGGAGTATGAAATTCCCCTCTTCTACCTTGGACACGTTTTGCTTCAATTTCGTATCAACGTAGGATGAATCAATCGAAGAAAACATAGGTATATCCTCCACCATGTGGTGCTTAGGGGGTCGTCTCAATGGAGCTCCAACTAGTACTCGCATATTTTGAACCTCTGGTTGTTCTCCATGATCTGGTGAGTGAGCTGGGGGTGAAGGAAAAAACTCCACGGAGGTTGAACACCTAAATTTAAAGTTTAAATATAAATATAATCTCACTGAAACACACATATAATGTATCTTCTCAATGTTAAAGGCATTCATCAGGTAAGCAATTCTTATTACCAATATAACTTACTAACTTCTCTGGTAATCACAACTTATAATATCCATTAAACACATCGTTGGGGAAGGCCAGAAGAAACTGACTGATTCAGGAGCAGGATCAAACAGAGAACTCCTAAAGAATATAAATAACTACTTATTGGAACCTCCATTTACTTTGGATCCTTTTTATTGGCAATCAAGACTGACCTTGTAGGAGCCAACGGTCTACCAAGCTGATCAATGGATAAAGTCACATTTCCAACAATCATTCAATCAACTGAAGGAGCAGAAACATGATAAACACTTCGGCATAAAGTCCGATTGCAGAGAACAAGTTTTAATAACAATTACGGGGCAGGAATGACAAAGAAAAAATGTCCTACTACATTTCATATTCAAGAAGTAAAGACATATTTTGACTCTTGGCAAAGGAAACTTCTACCCAGCTCTTACACATAACAAGATATGACATTACACATGAATGCCCTCTCTGATAGAACCCATGATGACCTATGTTATTGTATTAAACTGATGCATTTTTCAGTTTCCCAAAAGAAAACTAACCTACAAAAATCAAATTCTCTAGAATAAAACTCATCATGAAGATACTACAAGTATCCTTTTCATGTAGGAATCTTGGACAAGAAACTATACAACGTTGGATTTTCACCTTTAAACAATGCTTTAAAAATAAAAGTTGAAACTTGCCACAGGACTTATGCCTGGGCAAGGAATCCTACAAACGCCCCAAACCGATCATAGGGCTTAAGCCTCATGCAACTAATGCCTCAATAGGTGTAATGCCTGCCCAATGCATGCTTTACTGCTAGGGCTGACCACATGTAACACTTTATGCCCCTATACGCCACAGAACATTTTCTTTTAAATATTTCATAATAACTATATAATACTAGGTTGTTCTACAATTAAGAATTTGATACTTCGAAGATCATTGCATACATATATTATTTGCCTAGAGAGTCAACTTAAATTTTTAATGCTTTTAAATTTTACACAATTTTAATGTGTATTCTGTAATGTTTCATAGTTGAATATATTCTCATTTATGTCTATCTTAATTCTTAATAATACAAAAATCATAGGACATACATCCCATGGCTTAGAGCAAGCGTCCTGCCAGCCTATGTATACCCCGCCCTGCACCTCTGCCTTTAAACATTGTTTCTACTCAAAAACTTTTCATAGAAGACACATAAATCGCTCCATATGGAGAATTGATCCAAAAGGCTGGGAAAACAAGCCACTTAAAACATTTGCACAGAGCTCCAGAACACAAGCATAAATGGAAAAACATATGTTAATCCAAGAGGATTCAGCTTCAAGTGTCAAGATCCATTGAAAGGTAAAAAGCTACTTCACAAAATAAAAAGTTAATTCTACAAAAATCAACAATCAGATAAAAGCTATAGAAGGAAATCAGTATAATAAAATGGACAAAATAAGTTTTACAAAAATGACGGTAATCATGGATTTATAGGGGGATAAAGGGAATACCAGCGCCCATTTACTCGAGCTTCAACAAGTGTACACAGATGTAACCCAAAACCAGATATGTCAACTTTCAAAGGATCTGTATTCTTCCCACAAGGAATACCACTCCATCCGAGTGGAACAAGTGAAGTGGCAGTACGGATGACAGGGGACTCCACAATGTGCCCTAGATCAACAGTCCCACCAACGGAAATGCCTAACCATTTCTGTAACTGTGGGAATTGCTGCATTTGTTCAATCCCCAAGAAAGGTATTGTGTCATCGCTCATGCAAAGTTCATAGATTCTGTAAATAAAAATTAAATGGGGTAACCATCAAAAATCATATTGCACTAAGTTAATTAGAAAGAAAAATAAATAAATAGATATAAATACAAAAATATAGAACAACAAAGAAAAAAAAAGATACATCCAACCACAACATATTTCTATAAGGTTTTGGAAAAGAAGGGACGAACGGGTATCCGAAGAAAGTTACTTCAACATCTTAAAAACATAGAGTTTAACAAGAAGAGTATATCTACCACAAAGTTTGCACATATGGTATTAAAACATTTTTGTTTCATCAGCGCCCTCAACTAAGAAAGACAGTTGGAAAAGATATAAAAGTGGCATTTTCCACTCCAATTGATTAGACTTTCTTGATATTCAAAGATATCCTTGCAATAAACTCATTATCTAATATTGCATAACTTTTCCTAGTTTATGTTATCTGAAATCATTAAAAGGAGAATACCGCTCTTCCCCAGATTGACTTTCAGCCCAGAGACTGCTTCAAAAGCCAATAAGATTCCTCTGAGATATAGAAAATGTTCCTTTTCTGCCTCACAAAATAGCAAAGTGTCATCAGCATATAGTATGTGAGATAGCATACATTTGCACCATTCCTTCTTCCAACATTAAGTCCTTTGATCCAACCCAGCAGTTCAGACTTCTTCAGCATATTACTCAGCATCTCCACTACCAAAACAAATAAATAAGGTGATAGGGGGTCACCTTGTCTTAGTCCTCTTTGGAATTTGAAGTAGCCATGAGGGCTTCCATTAATGAGAACTTAGAATCTGACTGTGGAATACAGAATCTGATCCGTTCAAGCCATTTACCCCAAAGTTCATCACCTTCATGACGTTGATCAGGCATGACCAGTTAACATGATCATATGCCTTCTCAAGGTCAAGTTTACAGGCTACACTCTTGTCTTTATTTTCATAAAGTGTTCCATGCTCTCATTTGCATCTCATTTGCAATCAGGGCAGCATCTACTATTTGTCTACCTTTTATAAAGGCATTCTGATTGTGAGATATCAATTTGTCAATGACCATCTTCAACCTTTCAGCCAACAACTTAGCAAAAAATCTTATAAACACTGCCTAATAAACTAATAGGCCTCAAATCCTTCACTTCTACTCCTCCTTTCCTCTTTGGTATCAAGGCTATAAAAGCAGAGTTCAAACTACTAATGAAAGTACCTTTTTGATGGAAGTCAGTCACAGCATTCCAAACATCCTCTTTTATGGTTCTCCAGCATTTTTGAAAAAAATACAGATTAAAACCATCTGGACCTGGGGCTTTGTACTGATTCAACTTCTTCTATAGTAAAAGGCCTCTCCAGCCACTCCCTATCTTCCTCTGACAGCTTCTTTAAATCTTCATCTTCCCAACTAAGTCTCCAAGTTTCTTTCTCAGTAAATAGATTTTCATAAAATTCCTGGATGTGCTCCTTTATGATCTTATTATCTTCCACAAATTCTCCTTCAATCATTAACTTGTCTATAGAATTGAACCTCTTGTGAGCATTTGCTTGCTTATGGAAAAATTTTGTGTTTCTGTCACAATGCTCAATCCGTAAGCATCTAGACTTCTGCCTCCAGCTTATTTCCTCACATTTTGCTACTTCTTCAAGCTCCCATTAATGCAGCATTTCTTTCATTTTCTAATTGCTCCTGATTTTGATTTTCTCTTAACCCATGATCTATTTGTTCCAACCTTTCTAAAACCTTATTCTTCTTTGTTTCCATACAACCAAATACTTCTTTATTCCATTTTTTAATATCTGCCTTCAACAAGCTCAGTTTTTTTGCAAGAATGACATCAGGATCTCCTTGAACATCATATGACTTCCACCAAGAATCTATTAAATCAGAGAAATCCTTGTGTTCAAACCACATATTCTCAAACTTAAAGTATCATTTTCCTTTATCCCAATTTTCACATTCCAGTAAAATGGGGCAGTGATCAGATGTAGTTCTAGGTAGGACTCTTTGCTTGATAGCCCTGAAGTGTTCATCCCATCCCTGTGATAATAGAAATCTATCTATCCTAGATGCAGTCTGCTCAATAAAACCTCTGAACCAAGTGTAAGAGCCACCATGTAAAGGAGGATCTATCAAAGATAAGTCAACAATGAATTTTGAGAAATCTCTCATTGCTCTTGTATTCCTGGCTCTACCTGTTTTTTCTTCTTCAAATCTGATAACATTAAAGCCACCCCCGATAGCCCATGGTTGCTCTATAATTCCACCTACAGCTGCCCGTTCTTTCCATAACCTTTTCCTCTCTTTTCTGTTACATGGTCCATACACTACTGTGAAAGCATATTGTAGACCCGACTTTCCCTCTTCCAGCATAATAGTACTAGAGTATTGCCCTATTAATTTATCTATGCATTGTCATCTTCTCTTATCCCAGAATATCAGGATTCCTCCACTGCTTCCTTGTGCTTCAATCTCAATCCAGTCTGACCATCTTGACCCCCAACCTGCTAAATACAAGAGGGATCCACCCCTTTCAATTTTGTCTCTGTTAAGCATACTATGTCGGCATTCCACTTTCATAGTAAAAGTTTCACCATCTCCTTTTCTTGTTGTGATTTAAACATCTTACATTCCAACATATGATTTTTAACTTCATTGAGTGTCTGTTGAAACCCTCTTACCCTTGTTTCTTCCTCCATTACTGGATTCCCTTTTAAATCCAACCCTGAAAGCTACCAGAGCTTTTAATTCCCTTTCGCCCCTCTTACTAGGTGTAGTACTATTAGCAGACGGGGGAGAAAGTTTCTTTGGTCTTCTATTCTCAATGTGTGACAACAAATCAAACAACTTATGCTCCTCTTCAACACATTTTATCCCCAATTGCTTGCTAATGTTCATCATATGCCTCTTCAGCCAGTTTGATACCTCCATCTGATTCAATCGCTCTTGCATATCGACTGTCCTATTCTCATACCATGGTAACTTCAAAGTCCAGGGCTTCGACAATCGCAATCGTCTCCACAGGGATAGGAGACGCAATCTCATTTTCACTTTTTGAAAAAAGAACCAGCGTCCAATCTTCGCTTTCGTCATTTCCCATGTTTGACTCTTCTACATGCTCCGAGTCAATCAAGTGTCTTCTTCCCTATCGCAAACAATCTTCAAATTGCTCAAAACACCAGTTTCTTCTTCATGGTCTTTGTTCAAATTTCTCATTGGTCTTAACGAAGTGTTTTCTTTCGTCTGATTTGATTCCACCTCAACTCTAAGAGGATCGAGATCAGAAAGGCTTTCCGAATCCAATAGGCTGAAGGAATTCTGAATATTAATACATGGATCGACCCATTTGGGCCTGTAAATAGTTTTCCTCTTATTTTCTCTTTTTATTGGCCCATTCGAATTAACAACTCTTTTCTAATTTGGGCCTATTCTTTTTTCTGCTCTTTTAAAGTGACTTGGCCCAACATAATAATTATTAGGGTTCCCTATATTAGGCTCCCCTATCAGTGATGGACCAGCACCCACTTCTTTCCCTTTCCCCGCCACGTGGCTTTGAATAAGATTGACATTTATATTATGCATAACTCCTTTCTCTCCTTTGTCTAGCATGTGAAAGTCATGCGTAACCCGACCCGATGTGATGTGCTCCCTTCACTGGGAAAGCACGACGTCATTAATTGCTCAGATCCGGGACTGTTTGACTTCTGGGGAATTTTCCGGCAACTCTTTACCAAATTCCGGTCAGCTTCGTCAACCCCCGGTGAAGATTCCACCCAGACAGGGATTGTGAAAAGCAAATCGTCCACAAAGAACTCCAAACTTGTTGGAGGTATATCATTTGGAATTCTAACGCAGATTCGAGCCCATATCAGATGTTTTCTATATCTGGTATCTTCATTTATACCCTGGAAACCTCCAAATCTGTCACCAATTGCTTTAAAGATATTAACCACAAATGTGATGGAAAAGCCATAAGCTTGATCCAAACATGTTTGGGTTTGCAATTCGTCCTATGCCAGGTAGAAACACAGGACCACCTCTCCAACCTCAACTCCTTTCCATCAAACAGCCATTTCCCCATTTGACTCTCTCTGCTTCACTCCGAGATGGGAACTCAAATAGCACATATTCACCATCCAATTCCTTGGTCAGAACACAGCTGGAACTTTCCAAGTTTTATTGGCCCATTCCTGGATTTCCTGACAAGAATAAAATTTCATTCCATCCTGTTTAAAATAACCCCGTACGCATTTTCTATGATATTCTACTCTGCTACGAATTGAGTTTGCATCAATTCTGAATTGGTTCTGATTCAATGAACCATCCATTATAATCTTGATAACATCTTTTGGCCATTTTTCTTTCTCTGCTGTCTGCATATAGCTCCTAACATTGACGCTCCTTTGCTGCTGTTGTTGAATACCCTGCTTTGCCCATGCCTGAATGAACAATCTGATTTTCTTTGCATAATCGCACCATCCTTCATCATTACTGTTTTCTGGGATGATTATGGCCACCTTGCTACTTCCTTTCGTTGCCACCACTCTTATATATCTTCCAAAACTGTTGAAATTTTTATAGAAAAAGTATGAATACAACTGACTATGATTCTTCCAACTTCTACACTTCTTTTCATTCTTGACTGTGGCTTGCTCCATAACATAGCAGAGGGCTAACAAGTTCTTTCTGTCGAAAGTTAATCTACTAATGAAATTTTTACGTCTTTCAACCACTTCATACCAGCTTTCGCTCAACTCCACCGCTTCAAAAGATTTGTTTTCAGCATAGAAGAAACAAGATCTGCCATGATGCCTAATTTACTACCACCTTCACCTTTCTCGTCGCCGTATACTAGGCTTAAGTTACTCGGTGAAGAATGTTAGATAAATAAGACACAAGAAGTTAGACAGAGAAGTGAGCAAGAAAATGCTATAAGCTGTTCGGAATCGAGTAAACGGAAGGAAGATAAAAAAACCAGAAAGCTGAATTCTATGGGTATGATCAGGAAGAAGAAGAGAAGAAATTTAAAGAAATACGCCGGAGATTAGAAGGAAATATTCAGATGGATTTGCCGGAGGGAAAGAATTGAACAAAGAAGTTGGGTGGTTTTTTCGTTTCCCAAGAGAGAGAAACTACCCCATGATTGCAGGTGTTGGAATACCACTAGTATATTCATCTGAAACAAAGTATATTCTAATCCCTTGTACTATTTAGATATTACTATAGCCACTACATTATTCCTACCAAACATAAATTTAATATACTATTTTTTGTGTTTATAAAATGCAAAGGAGACTTATACCACGGAATTCAAGCAATAAGAAGTATTAACTTAGCAACCATTATTTTGAAGCAACAACTTGAGAAAATCTATAAATTGATTGCAGAAAATTTTCCAGATCAAGAAAAATCACGATAACTATTTAATAAAGAAATTAAATCATGCAAAGGAACTTTACGAGTGCCCACAAGGACGACGAATTCACCCACAGAATGTGACCACATAAAAGTTGACCACATAACGCCAACTTTTAAATTCAAATGATATAACATGTTACCTTTGAAACCGGGATCTGTATGACTTCATCGAATGCGATTGAAACCTTTCCCTTACTTCAGCAAGTACAGATCTGACCTGAAAATGCCTTTGCCATAAGAAGCAACCAAAATGAGAAACTACTAAAAGCCATCAGATGTATCTTCTTACAGCATGACCCCCAAGACAAAAACGTTAAGCAGAGGGTTTTTTCGCTTCATGCTTGTGGAGGGATAAGGAAAAATAGACAATACACTGCCTTTAATGTTTGACTTCACTCATCTTTCCACTGGTTTGAGAGACTTTAAACCTTTCTGCCTTTTCAAGAAGAGGAGGATGTGAGGAGATGACATCCCCCTGAATTTTTTAAACCCCAAGAACCTATAAAAAATTTGAAACTCAAAGAAAGGTAAATAGAACTCATACCGATGTCAATTTTGAGTATTCTGCACCAGAGAGAAACTCCACAGATGAATTCCCCAGGAGAAAAAGCTGTTGAAATCACACATTTAGCACAAACCAAATGTTAGATATATAAGGTAAATAAGTCAAAAAATAACTTGGCATTAGACCAGCCCATGCTGATATGGCGAGATAGAAAGAACTACATATCAACTCCAAACTAGTGGGGGTCAATAATAAGAATTCCTCCATACACTCTGCTATCTCTAGGGCCTATTTCATTACAATATGGGTGAGTCGATTGTTGTTCTCTAAAACTAGAACGAAGTATTCTAGATATCATACTTATCCTTTCTCGAACCTAATGTAAATGTAACAACAACTGAGCTTAATCCTAACTAGTTGTATCGCCTACATGGATCATTTGCTTCTACTGTGTACTAACCTTAGTCAATTCAGCATTAGTTCGAAGAGATAGTAGACAATATATGTGATTTTAGATTTCTTTGATCCCCTTTTAGCACCTTCAATCACCATAAAGTCACAAACCTACAAACTGGAGCACTAGAGGTCTACACAGATCATAGCCAAATCGTACCATGCACCACCTTCTCTTAGTATATTCTCGACTGTTACTAGTACCCTCCATATCATTTCTAGTTATATCCATCTTGTATGACCCCGCACACAGTGTTTGTGTTTTCCAGAGCGAAATGAGCAAAAAAGCGACAAGATCCGTGGGCTTGTAGTGAAAAGCGTGAAGTGAAGCGCACGCTTCTTTGAAGTGAATCACACATTTATGAAAAATGAAAAAAATACTGTTTAGAATGATAAGAATCATATTGCAATTGAATTAACTAAATTCAGCATCCAAAATAAAATAGCGTCGATATTAATCCAACTATACAAACTGAGATTCAAAGAACCGAACACTTCTCTTTGGGAACACTTTGTGCGTCATTGTTTGAAACGCACACTTCCCTAAAGCAATGTGCTTTAACCATGGAGCAATAAGCCCTCACTTTGCATTGTTCACCACTATTAGTGGCAAACCAAAGACTTTTAATAACACTGACTGCACATCCAC